>NW_028263307.1:0-114000 GCF_982192425.1 Myodes glareolus
TTCTAAATGCTGTCCTTTCAGAGAAAATCACTTTCCTTTGAAAGTGCCTTAAGCTACTTACAAGCATTCAACAGAAATTCACATGTGTTTCTCTGAAAGAGAAGCATTCTGTTCCAACACTTCAATTCACTGTGCGAAGTGAATGGAGTGTTGCTTCACTTTCTAAATGCTGTCCTTTCAAAGAAAATCACTTTCCTTTGAAAGTACCTTAAGCTACTTACAAGCACTCACAAAAAACTCACATCCATTTCTCTGAAATAGAAGCCGTCTGTTCCAACACTTCAATTCACTGTGCGAAGTGAATGGAGTGTTGCTTCACTTTCTAAATGCTGTCCTGTCAGAGAAAATCACTTTCTATGAAATTGCCTTAAGCTACTTACAAGCTTTCACAAAAAACTCACATCCGTTTCTCTGAAATAGAAGCAGTCTGTTCCAACACTTCAATTCACTCTGCGAAGTGAATGGAGTGTTGCTTCACTTTCTAAATGCTGTCCTTTCAGAGAAAATCACTTTCCTTTGAAAGTGCCTTTAGCTACTTACAAGCATTCAACAGAAATTCACATGCGTTTCTCTGAAAGAAAAGCAGTCTGTTCCAACACTTCAATTCACTGTGTGAAGTGAATGGAGTGTTGCTTCACTTTCTAAATGCTGTCCTTTCAGAGAAAATCACTTTCATTTGAAAATGCCTTAAGCTACTTACAAGCATTCAACAGAAATTCACATGCGTTTCTCTGAAAGAGAAGCAGTCTGTTCCAACACTTCAATTCACTGTGCGAAGTGAATGGAGTGTTGCTTCACTTTCTAAATGCTGTCCTTTCAGAGAAAATCACTTTACTTTGAAAGTGCCTTAAGCTACTTACAAGCTTTCACAAAAACTCACATCCGTTTCTCTGAAAGAGAAGCAGTCTGTTCCAACACTTCAATTCACTGTGCGAAGTGAATGGAGTGTTGCTTCACTTTCTAAATGCTGTCCTTTCAGAGAAAAACACTTTCCTTTGAAAGTGCCTTAAGCTAATTACAAGCATTCAACAGAAATTCACATGCGTTTCTCGGAAAGAGAAGCAGTCTGTTCCAACACTTCAATTCACTGTGCGAAGTGAATGGAGTGTTGCTTCACTTTCTAAATGCTGTCCTTTCAGAGAAAATCACTTTCCTTTGAAAGTGCCTTAAGCTACTTACAAGCATTGAACAGAAATTCACATGCGTTTCTCTGAAAGAGAAGCAGTCTGTTCCAACACTTCAATTCACTCTGCGAAGTGAATGGAGTGTTGCTTCACTTTCTAAATGCTGTCCTTTCACAGAAAATCACTTTCCTTTGAAAGTGCCTTAAGCTACTTAGAAGCTTTCACAAAAAACTCACATGCGTTTCTCTGAAAGAGAAGCAGTCTGTTCCAACACTTCAATTCACTGTGCGAAGTGAATGGAGTGTTGCTTCACTTTCTAAATGCTGTCCTTTCAGAGAAAATCACTTTCCTTTGAAAGTGCCTTAAGCTACTTACAAACATTGAACAGAAATTCACATGCGTTTCTCTGTAAGAGAAGCAGTCTGTTCCAACACTTCAATTCACTGTGCGAAGTGAATGGAGTGTTGCTTCACTTTCTAAATGCTGTCCTTTCAGAGAAAATCACTTTCTTTGGAAGTGCCTTAAGCTACTTACAAGCTTTCACAAAAAACTCACATGCGCTCCTCTGAAAGAGAAGCAGTCTGTTCCAACACTTCAATTCACTGTGCGAAGTGAATGGAGTGTTGCTTCACTTTCTAAATGCTGTCCTTTCAGAGAAAATCACTTTCCTTTGAAAGTGCCTTAAGCTACTTACAAGCATTGAACAGAAATTCACATGCGTTTCTCTGAAAGAGAAGCAGTCTGTTCCAACACTTCAATTCACTGTGCGAAGTGAATGGAGTGTAGCTTCACTTTCTAAATGCTGTTCTTTCAGAGAAAATCACTTTCCTTGAAAGTGCCTTAAGGTACTTACAAGCTTTCACAAAAAACTCACATCCGTTTCTCTGAAAGAGAAGCAGTCTGTTCCAACACTTCAATTCACTGTGTGAAGTGAATGGAGTGTTGCTTCACTTTCTAAATGCTGTCCTTTCAGAGAAAATCACTTTCCTTTGAAAGTGCCTTAAGCTACTTACAAGCATTCAACAGAAATTCACATGCGTTTCTCTGAAAGAGAAGCAGTCTGTTCCAACACTTCAATTCACTGTGCGAAGTGAATGGAGTGTTGCTTCACTTTCTAAATGCTGTCCTTTCAGAGAAAATCACTTTCCTTTGAAAGTGCCTTAAGCTACTTACAAGCTTTCACAAAAAACTCACATGCGTTTCTCTGAAAGAGAAGCAGTCTATTCCAACACTTCAATTCACTCTGCGAAGTGAATGGAGTGTTGCTTCACTTTCTACATGCTGTCCTGTCAGAGAAAATCACTTTCCTTTGAAAGTGCCTTAAGCTACTTACAAGCTTTCACAAAAAACTCACATCCGTTTCTCTGAAAGAGAAGCAGTCTGTTCCAACACTTCAATTCACTGTGCGAAGTGAATGGAGTGTTGCTTCACTTTCTAAATGCTGTCCTGTCAGAGAAAATCACTTTCCTTTGAAAGTGCCTTAAGCTACTTACAAGCTTTCACAAAAAACTCACATCCGTTTCTCTGAAAGAGAAGCAGTCTGTTCCAACACTTCAATTCACTGTGCGAAGTGAATGGAGTGTTGCTTCACTTTCTACATGCTGTCCTTTCAAAGAAAATCACTTTCCTTTGAAAGCGTCTTAAGCTACTTACAAGCATTCAACAGAAATTCACATGCGTTTCTCTGAGAGAGAAGCATTCTGTTCCAACACTTCAATTCACTGTGCGAAGTGAATGGAGTGTTCCTTCACTTTCTAAATGCTGTCCTTTCAAAGAAAATCACTTTCCTTTGAAAGCGTCTTAAGCTACTTACAAGCATTCAACAGAAATTCACATGCGTTTCTCTGTAAGAGAAGCAGTCTGTTCCAACATTTCAATTCACTGTGCGAAGTGAATGGAGTGTTGCTTCACTTTCTAAATGCTGTCATGTCAGAGAAAATCACTTTCCTTTGAAAGTGCCTTAAGCTACTTACAAGCTTTCACAAAAAACTCACATGCGTTTCTCTGAAAGAGAAGCAGTCTGTTCCAACACTTCAATTCACTGTGCGAAGTGAATGGAGTGTTGCTTCACTTTCTACATGCTGTCCTTTCAGAGAAACTCACTTTCCTTTGAAAGTGCCTTAAGCTACTTACAAGCTTTCACAAAAAACTCACATCCGTTTCTCTGAAAGAGAAGCAGTCTGTTCCAACACTTCAATTCACTGTGCGAAGTGAATGGAGTGTTGCTTCACTTTCTAAATGCTGTCCTTTCAGAGAAAATCACTTTCCTTTGAAAGTGCCTTAAGCTACTTACAAGCATTCAACAGAAATTCACATGTGTTTCTCTGAAAGAGAAGCATTCTGTTCCAACACTTCAATTCACTGTGCGAAGTGAATGGAGTGTTGCTTCACTTTCTAAATGCTGTCCTTTCAAAGAAAATCACTTTCCTTTGAAAGTACCTTAAGCTACTTACAAGCACTCACAAAAAACTCACATCCATTTCTCTGAAATAGAAGCCGTCTGTTCCAACACTTCAATTCACTGTGCGAAGTGAATGGAGTGTTGCTTCACTTTCTAAATGCTGTCCTGTCAGAGAAAATCACTTTCTATGAAATTGCCTTAAGCTACTTACAAGCTTTCACAAAAAACTCACATCCGTTTCTCTGAAATAGAAGCAGTCTGTTCCAACACTTCAATTCACTCTGCGAAGTGAATGGAGTGTTGCTTCACTTTCTAAATGCTGTCCTTTCAGAGAAAATCACTTTCCTTTGAAAGTGCCTTAAGCTACTTACAAGCATTCAACAGAAATTCACATGCGTTTCTCTGAAAGAAAAGCAGTCTGTTCCAACACTTCAATTCACTGTGTGAAGTGAATGGAGTGTTGCTTCACTTTCTAAATGCTGTCCTTTCAGAGAAAATCACTTTCATTTGAAAATGCCTTAAGCTACTTACAAGCATTCAACAGAAATTCACATGCGTTTCTCTGAAAGAGAAGCAGTCTGTTCCAACACTTCAATTCACTGTGCGAAGTGAATGGAGTGTTGCTTCACTTTCTAAATGCTGTCCTTTCAGAGAAAATCACTTTACTTTGAAAGTGCCTTAAGCTACTTACAAGCTTTCACAAAAACTCACATCCGTTTCTCTGAAAGAGAAGCAGTCTGTTCCAACACTTCAATTCACTGTGCGAAGTGAATGGAGTGTTGCTTCACTTTCTAAATGCTGTCCTTTCAGAGAAAATCACCTTCCTTTGAAAGTGCCTTAAGCTACTTACAAGCATTCAACAGAAATCACATGCATTTCCCTGAAAGAGAAGCAGTCTGTTCCAACACTTCAATTCACTGTGCGAAGTGAATGGAGTGTTGCTTCACTTTCTAAATGCTGTCCTTTCAGAGAAAATCACTTTCCTTTGAAAGTGCCTTAAGCTACTTACAAGCATTCAACAGAAATTCACATGCGTTTCTCTGAAAGAAAAGCAGTCTGTTCCAACACTTCAATTCACTGTGCGAAGTGAATGGAGTGTTGCTTCACTTTCTAAATGCTGTCCTTTCACAGAAAATCACTTTCCTTTAAAAGTGCCATAAGCTACTTACAAGCTTTCACAAAAAACTCACATGCGTTTCTCTGAAAGAGAAGCAGTCTGTTCCAACACTTCAATTCACTGTGCGAAGTGAATGGAGTGTTGCTTCACTTTCTAAATGCTGTCCTTTCAGAGAAAATCACTTTCCTTTGAAAGTGCCTTAAGCTACTTACAAGCTTTCACAAAAAACTCACATCCGTTTCTCTGAAAGAGAAGCAGTCTGTTCCAACACTTCAATTCACTGTGCGAAGTGAATGGAGTGTTGCTTCACTTTCTAAATGCTGTCCTTTCAGAGAAAAACACTTTCCTTTGAAAGTGCCTTAAGCTAATTACAAGCATTCAACAGAAATTCACATGCGTTTCTCGGAAAGAGAAGCAGTCTGTTCCAACACTTCAATTCACTGTGCGAAGTGAATGGAGTGTTGCTTCACTTTCTAAATGCTGTCCTTTCAGAGAAAATCACTTTCCTTTGAAAGTGCCTTAAGCAACTTACAAGCATTGAACAGAAATTCACATGCGTTTCTCTGAAAGAGAAGCAGTCTGTTCCAACACTTCAATTCACTCTGCGAAGTGAATGGAGTGTTGCTTCACTTTCTAAATGCTGTCCTTTCACAGAAAATCACTTTCCTTTGAAAGTGCCTTAAGCTACTTAGAAGCTTTCACAAAAAACTCACATGCGTTTCTCTGAAAGAGAAGCAGTCTGTTCCAACACTTCAATTCACTGTGCGAAGTGAATGGAGTGTTGCTTCACTTTCTAAATGCTGTCCTTTCAGAGAAAATCACTTTCCTTTGAAAGTGCCTTAAGCTACTTACAAGCATTGAACAGAAATTCACATGCGTTTCTCTGTAAGAGAAGCAGACTGATCCAACACTTCAATTCACTGTGCGAAGTGAATGGAGTGTTGCTTCACTTTCTAAATGCTGTCCTGTCAGAGAAAATCACTTTCTTTGGAAGTGCCTTAAGCTACTTACAAGCTTTCACAAAAAACTCACATGCGCTCCTCTGAAAGAGAAGCAGTCTGTTCCAACACTTCAATTCACTGTGCGAGGTGAATGGAGTGTTGCTTCACTTTCTAAATGCTGTCCTTTCAGAGAAAATCACTTTCCTTTGAAAGTGCCTTAAGCTACTTACAAGCATTGAACAGAAATTCACATGCGTTTCTCTGAAAGAGAAGCAGTCTGTTCCAACACTTCAATTCACTGTGCGAAGTGAATGGAGTGTTGCTTCACTTTCTAAATGCTGTCCTGTCAGAGAAAATCACTTTCCTTTGAAAGTGCCTTAAGCTACTTACAAGCTTTCACAAAAAACTCACATCCGTTTCTCTGAAAGAGAAGCAGTCTGTTCCAACACTTCAATTCACTGTGCGAAGTGAATGGAGTGTTGCTTCACTTTCTAAATGCTGTCCTTTCAGAGAAAATCACTTTCCTCTGAAAGTGCCTTAAGCTACTCACAAGCTTTCACAAAAAACTCACATCCATTTCTCTGAAAGAGAAGCAGTCTGTTCCAACACTTCAATTCACTGTGCGAAGTGAATGGAGTGTTGCCTCACTTTCTAAATGCTGTCCTTTCAGAGAAAATCACTTTCCTTTGAAAGTGCCTTAAGCTACTTACAAGCATTGAACAGAAATTCACATGCGTTTCTCTGAAAGAGAAGCAGTCTGTTCCAACACTTCAATTCACTGTGCGAAGTGAATGGAGTGTTGCTTCACTTTCTAAATTCTGTCCTTTCAGAGAAAATCACTTTCCTTTGAAAGTGCCTTAAGCTACTTACAAGCTTTCACAAAAAACTCACATCCGTTTCTCTGAAAGAGAAGCAGTCTGTTCCAACACTTCAATTCACTGTGCGAAGTGAATGGAGTGTTGCTTCACTTTCTACATGCTGTCCTTTCAAAGAAAATCACTTTCCTTTGAAAGCGTCTTAAGCTACTTACAAGCATTCAACAGAAATTCACATGCGTTTCTCTGAGAGAGAAGCATTCTGTTCCAACACTTCAATTCACTGTGCGAAGTGAATGGAGTGTTCCTTCACTTTCTAAATGCTGTCCTTTCAAAGAAAATCACTTTCCTTTGAAAGCGTCTTAAGCTACTTACAAGCATTCAACAGAAATTCACATGCGTTTCTCTGTAAGAGAAGCAGTCTGTTCCAACATTTCAATTCACTGTGCGAAGTGAATGGAGTGTTGCTTCACTTTCTAAATGCTGTCATGTCAGAGAAAATCACTTTCCTTTGAAAGTGCCTTAAGCTACTTACAAGCTTTTACAAAAAACTCACATGCGTTTCTCTGAAAGAGAAGCAGTCTGTTCCAACACTTCAATTCACTGTGCGAAGTGAATGGAGTGTTGCTTCACTTTCTAAATGCTGTCCTGTCAGAGAAAATCACTTTCCTTTGAAAGTGCCTTAAGCTACTTACAAACATTCAACAGAAATTCATATGCGTTTCTCTGACAGAGAAGCAGTCTGTTCCAACACTTCAATTCACTGTGCGAAGTGAATGGAGTGTTGCTTCACTTTCTAAATGCTGTCCTTTCAGAGAAAATCACTTTCCTTTGAAAGCGCCTTAAGCTACTTACAAGCATTCAACAGAAATTCACATGCGTTTCTCTGTAAGAGAAGCAGTCTGTTCCAACACTTCAATTCACTGTGCGAAGTGAATGGAGTGTTGCTTCACTTTCTAAATGCTGTAATGTCAGAGAAAATCACTTTCCTTTGAAAGTGCCTTAAGCTACTTACAAGCATTCAACAGAAATTCACATGCGTTTCTCTGAAAGAGAAGCAGTCTGTTCCAACACTTCAATTCACTGCGCGAAGTGAATGGAGTGTTGCTTCACTTTCTAAATGCTGTCCTTTCAGAGAAAATCACTTTCCTTTGATAGTGCCTTAAGCTACTTACAAGCATTCAACAGAAATTCACCTGCGTTTCTCTGAAAGAGAAGCAGTCTGTTCCAACACTTCAATTCACTGTGCAAAGTGAATGGAGTGTTGCTTCACTTTCTAAATGCTGTCCTGTCAGAGAAAATCACTTTCCTTTGAAAGTGCCTTAAGCTACTTACAAGCTTTCACAAAAAACTCACATCCGTTTCTCTGAAAGAGAAGCAGTCTGTTCCAACACTTCAATTCACTGTGCGAAGTGAATGGAGGGTTGCTTTACTTTCTAAATGCTGTCCTTTCAGAGAAAATCACTTTCCTTTGAAAGTGCCTTAAGCTACTTACAAGCATTCAACAGAAATTCACATGGGTTTCTCTGAAAGAGAAGCTGTCTGTTCCAACACTTCAATTCACTGTGCGAAGTGAATGGAGTGTTGCTTCACTTTCTAAATGCTGTCCTTTCAGAGAAAATCACTTTCCTTTGAAAGTGCCTTAAGCTACTTACAAGCTTTCACAAAAAACTCACATGCGTTTCTCTGAAAGAGAAGCAGTCTGTTCCAACACTTCAATTCACTGTGCGAAGTGAATGGAGTGTTGCTTCACTTTCTACATGCTGTCCTGTCAGAGAAAATCTCTTTCCTTTGAAAGTGCCTTAAGCTACTTACAAGCTTTTATAAAAAACTCACATGCGTTTCTCTGAAAGAGAAGCAGTCTGTTCCAACACGTCAATTCACTGTGCGAAGTGAATGGAGTGTTGCTTCACTTTCTAAATGCTGTCCTTTCAGAGAAAATCACTTTCCTTTGAAAGTGCCTTAAGCTACTTACAAGCTTTCACAAAAAACTCACATGCGTTTCTCTGAAAGAGAAGCAGTCTATTCCAACACTTCAATTCACTCTGCGAAGTGAATGGAGTGTTGCTTCACATTCTACATGCTGTCCTGTCAGAGAAAATTACTTTCCTTTGAAAGTGCCTTAAGCTACTTACAAGCTTTCACAAAAAACTCACATCCGTTTCTCTGAAAGAGAAGCAGTCTCTTCCAACACTTCAATTCACTGTGCGAAGTGAATGGAGTGTTGCTTCACTTTCTAAATGCTGTCCTGTCAGAGAAAATCACTTTCCTTTGAAAGTGCCTTAAGCTACTTACAAGCTTTCACAAAAAACTCACATCCGTTTCTCTGAAAGAGAAGCAGTCTGTTCCAACACTTCAATTCACTGTGCGAAGTGAATGGAGTGTTGCTTCACTTTCTAAATGCTGTCCTTTCAGAGAAAATCACTTTCCTCTGAAAGTGCCTTAAGCTACTCACAAGCTTTCACAAAAAACTCATATCCGTTTCTCTGAAAGAGAAGCAGTCTGTTCCAACACTTCAATTCACTGTGCGAAGTGAATGGAGTGTTGCCTCACTTTCTAAATGCTGTCCTTTCAGAGAAAATCACTTTCCTTTGAAAGTGCCTTAAGCTACTTACAAGCATTGAACAGAAATTCACATGCGTTTCTCTGAAAGAGAAGCAGTCTGTTCCAACACTTCAATTCACTGTGCGAAGTGAATGGAGTGTTGCTTCACTTTCTAAATTCTGTCCTTTCAGAGAAAATCACTTTCCTTTGAAAGTGCCTTAAGCTACTTACAAGCTTTCACAAAAAACTCACATCCGTTTCTCTGAAAGAGAAGCAGTCTGTTCCAACACTTCAATTCACTGTGCGAAGTGAATGGAGTGTTGCTTCACTTTCTACATGCTGTCCTTTCAAAGAAAATCACTTTCCTTTGAAAGCGTCTTAAGCTACTTACAAGCATTCAACAGAAATTCACATGCGTTTCTCTGAGAGAGAAGCATTCTGTTCCAACACTTCAATTCACTGTGCGAAGTGAATGGAGTGTTCCTTCACTTTCTAAATGCTGTCCTTTCAAAGAAAATCACTTTCCTTTGAAAGCGTCTTAAGCTACTTACAAGCATTCAACAGAAATTCACATGCGTTTCTCTGTAAGAGAAGCAGTCTGTTCCAACATTTCAATTCACTGTGCGAAGTGAATGGAGTGTTGCTTCACTTTCTAAATGCTGTCATGTCAGAGAAAATCACTTTCCTTTGAAAGTGCCTTAAGCTACTTACAAGCTTTTACAAAAAACTCACATGCGTTTCTCTGAAAGAGAAGCAGTCTGTTCCAACACTTCAATTCACTGTGCGAAGTGAATGGAGTGTTGCTTCACTTTCTAAATGCTGTCCTGTCAGAGAAAATCACTTTCCTTTGAAAGTGCCTTAAGCTACTTACAAACATTCAACAGAAATTCATATGCATTTCTCTGACAGAGAAGCAGTCTGTCCAACACTTCAATTCACTGTGCGAAGTGAATGGAGTGTTGCTTCACTTTCTAAATGCTGTCCTTTCAGAGAAAATCACTTTCCTTTGAAAGCGCCTTAAGCTACTTACAAGCATTCAACAGAAATTCACATGCGTTTCTCTGTAAGAGAAGCAGTCTTTTCCAACACTTCAATTCACTGTGCGAAGTGAAATGAGTGTTGCTTCACTTTCTAAATGCTGTAATGTCAGAGAAAATCACTTTCCTTTGAAAGTGCCTTAAGCTACTTACAAGCTTTTACAAAAAACTCACATACGTTTCTCTGAAAGAGAAGCAGTCTGTTCCAACACTTCAATTCACTGTGCGAAGTGAATGGAGTGTTGCTTCACTTTCTAAATGCTGTCCTGTCAGAGAAAATCACTTTCCTTTGAAAGTGCCTTAAGCTACTTACAAGCATTCAACAGAAATTCACATGCGTTTCTCTGAAAGAGAAGCAGTCTGTTCCAACACTTCAATTCACTGCGCGAAGTGAATGGAGTGTTGCTTCACTTTCTAAATGCTGTCCTTTCAGAGAAAATCACTTTCCTTTGATAGTGCCTTAAGCTACTTACAAGCATTCAACAGAAATTCACCTGCGTTTCTCTGAAAGAGAAGCAGTCTGTTCCAACACTTCAATTCACTGTGCAAAGTGAATGGAGTGTTGCTTCACTTTCTAAATGCTGTCCTGTCAGAGAAAATCACTTTCCTTTGAAAGTGCCTTAAGCTACTTACAAGCTTTCACAAAAAACTCACATCCGTTTCTCTGAAAGAGAAGCAGTCTGTTCCAACACTTCAATTCACTGTGCGAAGTGAATGGAGGGTTGCTTTACTTTCTAAATGCTGTCCTTTCAGAGAAAATCACTTTCCTTTGAAAGTGCCTTAAGCTACTTACAAGCATTCAACAGAAATTCACATGGGTTTCTCTGAAAGAGAAGCTGTCTGTTCCAACACTTCAATTCACTGTGCGAAGTGAATGGAGTGTTGCTTCACTTTCTAAATGCTGTCCTTTCAGAGAAAATCACTTTCCTTTGAAAGTGCCTTAAGCTACTTACAAGCTTTCACAAAAAACTCACATGCGTTTCTCTGAAAGAGAAGCAGTCTGTTCCAACACTTCAATTCACTGTGCGAAGTGAATGGAGTGTTGCTTCACTTTCTACATGCTGTCCTGTCAGAGAAAATCACTTTCCTTTGAAAGTGCCTTAAGCTACTTACAAGCATTCAACAGAAATTCACATGCGTTTCTCTGTAAGAGAAGCAGTCTGTTCCAACACTTCAATTCACTGTGCGAAGTGAATGGAGTGTTGCTTCACTTTCTACATGCTGTCCTGTCAGAGAAAATCACTTTCCTTTGAAAGCGCCTTAAGCTACTTACAAGCATTCAACAGAAATTCACAGGCGTTTCTCTGTAAGAGAAGCAGTCTGTTCCAACACTTCAATTCACTGTGCGAAGTGAATGGAGTGTTGCTTCACTTTCTAAATGCTGTCATGTCAGAGAAAATCACTTTCCTTTGAAAGTGCCTTAAGCTACTTACAAGCTTTTACAAAAAACTCACATGCGTTTCTCTGAAAGAGAAGCAGTCTGTTCCAACACTTCAATTCACTGTTCGAAGTGAATGGAGTGTTGCTTCACTTTCTAAATGCTGTCCTTTCAGAGAAAATCACTTTCCTTTGAAAGTGCCTTAAGCTACTTACAAGCATTCAACAGAAATTCACATGCGTTTCTCTGTAAGAGAAGCAGTCTGTTCCAACACTTCAATTGACTGTGCGAAGTGAATGGAGTGTTGCTTCACTTTCTAAATGCTGTCCTGTCAGAGAAAATCACTTTCCTTTGAAAGTGCCTTAAGCTACTTACAAGCTTTCACAAAAAACTCACATCCGTTTCTCTGAAAGAGAAGCAGTCTGTTCCAACACTTCAATTCACTGTGCGAAGTGAATGGAGTGTTGCTTCACTTTCTAAATGCTGTCCTTTCAGAGAAAATCACTTTCCTCTGAAAGTGCCTTAAGCTACTCACAAGCTTTCACAAAAAACTCACGTCCGTTTCTCTGAAAGAGAAGCAGTCTGTTCCAACACTTCAATTCACTGTGCGAAGTGAATGGAGTGTTGCTTCACTTTCTAAATGCTGTCCTTTCAGAGAAAATCACTTTCCTTTGAAAGTGCCTTAAGCTACTTACAAGCATTCAACAGAAATTCACATGCGTTTCTCTGAAAGAGAAGCAGTCTGTTCCAACACTTCAATTGACTGTGCGAAGTGAATGGAGTGTTTCTTCACTTTCTAAATGCTGTCCTTTCAGAGAAAATCACTTTCCTTTGAAAGTGCCTTAAGCTACTTACAAGCATTCAACAGAAATTCACATGCGTATCTCTGAAAGAGAAGCAGTCTGTTCCAACACTTCAATTCACTGTGCGAAGTGAATGGAGTGTTGCTTCACTTTCTAAATGCTGTCCTGTCAGAGAAAATCACTTTCCTTTGAAAGTGCCTTAAGCTACTTACAAGCTTTCACAAAAAAATCACATCCGTTTCTCTGAAAGAATAGCAGTCTGTTCCAACACTTCAATTCACTGTGCGAAGTGAATGGAGTGTTGCTTCACTTTCTAAATGCTGTCCTTTCAGAGAAAATCACTTTCCTTTGAAAGTGCCTTAAGCTACTTACAAGCTTTCACAAAAAACTCACATGCGTTTCTCTGAAAGAGAAGCAGTCTGTTCCAACACTTCAATTCACCCTGCGAAGTGAATGGAGTGTTGCTTCACTTTCTACATGCTGTCCTTTCAGAGAAACTCACTTTCCTTTGAAAGTGCCTTAAGCTACTTACAAGCTTTCACAAAAAACTCACATCCGTTTCTCTGAAAGAGAAGCAGTCTGTTCCAACACTTCAATTCACTGTGCGAAGTGAATGGAGTGTTGCTTCACTTTCTAAATGCTGTCCTTTCAGAGAAAATCACTTTCCTTTGAAAGTGCCTTAAGCTACTTACAAGCATTCAACAGAAATTCACATGTGTTTCTCTGAAAGAGAAGCATTCTGTTCCAACACTTCAATTCACTGTGCGAAGTGAATGGAGTGTTGCTTCACTTTCTAAATGCTGTCCTTTCAAAGAAAATCACTTTCCTTTGAAAGCGCCTTAAGCTACTTACAAGCATTCAACAGAAATTCACAGGCGTTTCTCTGAAAGAGAAGCAGTCTGTTCCAACACTTCAATTCACTGTGCGAAGTGAATGGAGTGTTGCTTCACTTTCTAAATGCTGTCCTTTCAGAAGAAATCACTTTCCTCTGAAAGTGCCTTAAGCTACTCAAGAGCTTTCACAAAAAACTCACATCCGTTTCTCTGAAAGAGAAGCAGTCTGTTCCAACACTTCAATTCACTGTGCGAAGTGAATGGAGTGTTGCCTCACTTTCTAAATGCTGTCCTTTCAGAGAAAATCACTTTCCTTTGAAAGTGCCTTAAGCTACTTACAAGCATTGAACAGAAATTCACATGCGTTTCTCTGAAAGAGAAGCAGTCTGTTCCAACACTTCAATTCACTGTGCGAAGTGAATGGAGTGTTGCTTCACTTTCTAAATTCTGTCCTTTCAGAGAAAATCACTTTCCTTTGAAAGTGCCTTAAGCTACTTACAAGCTTTCACAAAAAACTCACATCCGTTTCTCTGAAAGAGAAGCAGTCTGTTCCAACACTTCAATTCACTGTGCGAAGTGAATGGAGTGTTGCTTCACTTTCTACATGCTGTCCTTTCAAAGAAAATCACTTTCCTTTGAAAGCGTCTTAAGCTACTTACAAGCATTCAACAGAAATTCACATGCGTTTCTCTGAGAGAGAAGCATTCTGTTCCAACACTTCAATTCACTGTGCGAAGTGAATGGAGTGTTCCTTCACTTTCTAAATGCTGTCCTTTCAAAGAAAATCACTTTCCTTTGAAAGCGTCTTAAGCTACTTACAAGCATTCAACAGAAATTCACATGCGTTTCTCTGTAAGAGAAGCAGTCTGTTCCAACATTTCAATTCACTGTGCGAAGTGAATGGAGTGTTGCTTCACTTTCTAAATGCTGTCATGTCAGAGAAAATCACTTTCCTTTGAAAGTGCCTTAAGCTACTTACAAGCTTTTACAAAAAACTCACATGCGTTTCTCTGAAAGAGAAGCAGTCTGTTCCAACACTTCAATTCACTGTGCGAAGTGAATGGAGTGTTGCTTCACTTTCTAAATGCTGTCCTGTCAGAGAAAATCACTTTCCTTTGAAAGTGCCTTAAGCTACTTACAAACATTCAACAGAAATTCATATGCGTTTCTCTGAAAGAGAAGCAGTCTGTTCCAACACTTCAATTCACTGTGCGAAGTGAATGGAGTGTTGCTTCACTTTCTAAATGCTGTCCTTTCAGAGAAAATCACTTTCCTTTGAAAGCGCCTTAAGCTACTTACAAGCATTCAACAGAAATTCACATGTGTTTCTCTGTAAGAGAAGCAGTCTGTTCCAACACTTCAATTCACTTTGCGAAGTGAAATGAGTGTTGCTTCACTTTCTAAATGCTGTAATGTCAGAGAAAATCACTTTCCTTTGAAAGTGCCTTAAGCTACTTACAAGCTTTTACAAAAAACTCACATGCGTTTCTCTGAAAGAGAAGCAGTCTGTTCCAACACTTCAATTCACTGTGCGAAGTGAATGGAGTGTTGCTTCACTTTCTAAATGCTGTCCTGTCGGAGAAAATCACTTTCCTTTGAAAGTGCCTTAAGCTACTTACAAGCATTCAACAGAAATTCACATGCGTTTCTCTGAAAGAGAAGCAGTCTGTTCCAACACTTCAATTCACTGCGCGAAGTGAATGGAGTGTTGCTTCACTTTCTAAATGCTGTCCTTTCAGAGAAAATCACTTTCCTTTGATAGTTCCTTAAGCTAATTACAAGCATTCAACAGAAATTCACCTGCGTTTCTCTGAAAGAGAAGCAGTCTGTTCCAACACTTCAATTCACTGTGCAAAGTGAATGGAGTGTTGCTTCACTTTCTAAATGCTGTCCTGTCAGAGAAAATCACTTTCCTTTGAAAGTGCCTTAAGCTACTTACAAGCTTTCACAAAAAACTCACATCCGTTTCTCTGAAAGAGAAGCAGTCTGTTCCAACACTTCAATTCACTGTGCGAAGTGAATGGAGGGTTGCTTTACTTTCTAAATGCTGTCCTTTCAGAGAAAATCACTTTCCTTTGAAAGTGCCTTAAGCTACTTACAAGCATTCAACAGAAATTCACATGGGTTTCTCTGAAAGAGAAGCTGTCTGTTCCAACACTTCAATTCACTGTGCGAAGTGAATGGAGTGTTGCTTCACTTTCTAAATGCTGTCCTTTCAGAGAAAATCACTTTCCTTTGAAAGTGCCTTAAGCTACTTACAAGCTTTCACAAAAAACTCACATGCGTTTCTCTGAAAGAGAAGCAGTCTGTTCCAACACTTCAATTCACTGTGCGAAGTGAATGGAGTGTTGCTTCACTTTCTACATGCTGTCCTGTCAGAGAAAATCACTTTCCTTTGAAAGTGCCTTAAGCTACTTACAAGCATTCAACAGAAATTCACATGCGTTTCTCTGTAAGAGAAGCAGTCTGTTCCAACACTTCAATTCACTGTGCGAAGTGAATGGAGTGTTGCTTCACTTTCTACATGCTGTCCTGTCAGAGAAAATCACTTTCCTTTGAAAGCGCCTTAAGCTACTTACAAGCATTCAACAGAAATTCACATGCGTTTCTCTGTAAGAGAAGCAGTCTGTTCCAACCCTTCAATTCACTGTGCGAAGTGAATGGAGTGTTGCTTCACTTTCTACATGCTGTCCTGTCAGAGAAAATCTCTTTCCTTTGAAAGTGCCTTAAGCTACTTACAAGCTTTTATAAAAAACTCACATGCGTTTCTCTGAAAGAGAAGCAGTCTGTTCCAACACTTCAATTCACTGTGCGAAGTGAATGGAGTGTTGCCTCACTTTCTAAATGCTGTCCTTTCAGAGAAAATCACTTTCCTTTGAAAGTGCCTTAAGCTACTTACAAGCATTCAACAGAAATTCACATGCATTTCTCTGAAAGAGAAGCAGTCTGTTCCAACACTTCAATTCACTGTGCGAATTGAATGGAGTGTTGCTTCACTTTCTAAATGCTGTCCTTTCAGAGAAAATCACTTTCCTTTGAAAGTGCCTTAAGCTACTTACAAGCATTCAACAGAAATTCACATGCGTATCTCTGAAAGAGAAGCAGTCTGTTCTAACACTTCAATTCACTGTGTGAAGTGAATGGAGTGTTGCTTCACTTTCTAAATGCTGTCCTGTCAGAGAAAATCACTTTCCTTTGAAAGTGCCTTAAGCTACTTACAAGCTTTCACAAAAAACTCACATCCGTTTCTCTGAAAGAGAAGCAGTCTGTACTAACACTTCAATTCACTGTGCGAAGTGAATGGAGTGTTGCTTCACTTTCTAAATGCTGTCCTTTCAGAGAAAATCTCTTTCCTTTGAAAGTGCCTTAAGCTACTTACAAGCTTTCACAAAAAACTCACATGCGTTTCTCTGAAAGAGAAGCAGTCTGTTCCAACACTTCAATTCACCCTGCGAAGTGAATGGAGTGTTGCTTCACTTTCTACATGCTGTCCTTTCAGAGAAACTCACTTTCCTTTGAAAGTGCCTTAAGCTACTTACAAGCTTTCACAAAAAACTCACATCCGTTTCTCTGAAAGAGAAGCAGTCTGTTCCAACACTTCAATTCACTGTCCGAAGTGAATGGAGTGTTGCTTCACTTTCTAAATGCTGTCCTTTCAGAGAAAATCACTTTCCTTTGAAAGTGTCTTAAGCTACTTACAAGCATTCAACAGAAATTCACATGTGTTTCTCTGAAAGAGAAGCATTCTGTTCCAACACTTCAATTCACTGTGCGAAGTGAATGGAGTGTTGCTTCACTTTCTAAATGCTGTCCTTTCAAAGAAAATCACTTTCCTTTGAAAGCGCCTTAAGCTACTTACAAGCATTCAACAGAAATTCACAGGCGTTTCTCTGTAAGAGAAGCAGTCTGTTCCAACACTTCAATTCACTGTGCGAAGTGAATGGAGTGTTGCTTCACTTTCTAAATGCTGTCATGTCAGAGAAAATCACTTTCCTTTGAAAGTGCCTTAAGCTACTTACAAGCTTTTACAAAAAACTCACATGCGTTTCTCTGAAAGAGAAGCAGTCTGTTCCAACACTTCAATTCACTGTGCGAAGTGAATGGAGTGTTGCTTCACTTTCTAAATGCTGTCCTTTCAGAGAAAATCACTTTCCTTTGAAAGTGCCTTAAGCTACTTACAAGCATTCAACAGAAATTCACATGCGTTTCTCTGAAAGAGAAGCAGTCTGTTCCAACACTTCAATTGACTGTGCGAAGTGAATGGAGTGTTTCTTCACTTTCTAAATGCTGTCCTTTCAGAGAAAATCACTTTCCTTTGAAAGTGCCTTAAGCTACTTACAAGCATTCAACAGAAATTCACATGCGTATCTCTGAAAGAGAAGCAGTCTGTTCCAACACTTCAATTCACTGTGCGAAGTGAATGGAGTGTTGCTTCACTTTCTAAATGCTGTCCTGTCAGAGAAAATCACTTTCCTTTGAAAGTGCCTTAAGCTACTTACAAGCTTTCACAAAAAAATCACATCCGTTTCTCTGAAAGAATAGCAGTCTGTTCCAACACTTCAATTCACTGTGCGAAGTGAATGGAGTGTTGCTTCACTTTCTAAATGCTGTCCTTTCAGAGAAAATCACTTTCCTTTGAAAGTGCCTTAAGCTACTTACAAGCTTTCACAAAAAACTCACATGCGTTTCTCTGAAAGAGAAGCAGTCTGTTCCAACACTTCAATTCACCCTGCGAAGTGAATGGAGTGTTGCTTCACTTTCTACATGCTGTCCTTTCAGAGAAACTCACTTTCCTTTGAAAGTGCCTTAAGCTACTTACAAGCTTTCACAAAAAACTCACATCCGTTTCTCTGAAAGAGAAGCAGTCTGTTCCAACACTTCAATTCACTGTGCGAAGTGAATGGAGTGTTGCTTCACTTTCTAAATGCTGTCCTTTCAGAGAAAATCACTTTCCTTTGAAAGTGCCTTAAGCTACTTTCAAGCATTCAACAGAAATTCACATGTGTTTCTCTGAAAGAGAAGCATTCTGTTCCAACACTTCAATTCACTGTGCGAAGTGAATGGAGTGTTGCTTCACTTTCTAAATGCTGTCCTTTCAAAGAAAATCACTTTCCTTTGAAAGCGCCTTAAGCTACTTACAAGCATTCAACAGAAATTCACAGGCGTTTCTCTGAAAGAGAAGCAGTCTGTTCCAACACTTCAATTCACTGTGCGAAGTGAATGGAGTGTTGCTTCACTTTCTAAATGCTGTCCTTTCAGAAGAAATCACTTTCCTCTGAAAGTGCCTTAAGCTACTCAAGAGCTTTCACAAAAAACTCACATCCGTTTCTCTGAAAGAGAAGCAGTCTGTTCCAACACTTCAATTCACTGTGCGAAGTGAATGGAGTGTTGCCTCACTTTCTAAATGCTGTCCTTTCAGAGAAAATCACTTTCCTTTGAAAGTGCCTTAAGCTACTTACAAGCATTGAACAGAAATTCACATGCGTTTCTCTGAAAGAGAAGCAGTCTGTTCCAACACTTCAATTCACTGTGCGAAGTGAATGGAGTGTTGCTTCACTTTCTAAATTCTGTCCTTTCAGAGAAAATCTCTTTCCTTTGAAAGTGCCTTAAGCTACTTACAAGCTTTCACAGAAAACTCACATCCGTTTCTCTGAAAGAGAAGCAGTCTGTTCCAACACTTCAATTCACTGTGCGAAGTGAATGGAGTGTTGCTTCACTTTCTACATGCTGTCCTTTCAAAGAAAATCACTTTCCTTTGAAAGCGTCTTAAGCTACTTACAAGCATTCAACAGAAATTCACATGCGTTTCTCTGAGAGAGAAGCATTCTGTTCCAACACTTCAATTCACTGTGCGAAGTGAATGGAGTGTTCCTTCACTTTCTAAATGCTGTCCTTTCAAAGAAAATCACTTTCCTTTGAAAGCGTCTTAAGCTACTTACAAGCATTCAACAGAAATTCACATGCGTTTCTCTGTAAGAGAAGCAGTCTGTTCCAACATTTCAATTCACTGTGCGAAGTGAATGGAGTGTTGCTTCACTTTCTAAATGCTGTCATGTCAGAGAAAATCACTTTCCTTTGAAAGTGCCTTAAGCTACTTACAAGCTTTTACAAAAAACTCACATGCGTTTCTCTGAAAGAGAAGCAGTCTGTTCCAACACTTCAATTCACTGTGCGAAGTGAATGGAGTGTTGCTTCACTTTCTAAATGCTGTCCTGTCAGAGAAAATCACTTTCCTTTGAAAGTGCCTTAAGCTACTTACAAACATTCAACAGAAATTCATATGCGTTTCTCTGACAGAGAAGCAGTCTGTTCCAACACTTCAATTCACTGTGCGAAGTGAATGGAGTGTTGCTTCACTTTCTAAATGCTGTCCTTTCAGAGAAAATCACTTTCCTTTGAAAGCGCCTTAAGCTACTTACAAGCATTCAACAGAAATTCACATGTGTTTCTCTGTAAGAGAAGCAGTCTGTTCCAACACTTCAATTCACTTTGCGAAGTGAAATGAGTGTTGCTTCACTTTCTAAATGCTGTAATGTCAGAGAAAATCACTTTCCTTTGAAAGTGCCTTAAGCTACTTACAAGCTTTTACAAAAAACTCACATGCGTTTCTCTGAAAGAGAAGCAGTCTGTTCCAACACTTCAATTCACTGTGCGAAGTGAATGGAGTGTTGCTTCACTTTCTAAATGCTGTCCTGTCGGAGAAAATCACTTTCCTTTGAAAGTGCCTTAAGCTACTTACAAGCATTCAACAGAAATTCACATGCGTTTCTCTGAAAGAGAAGCAGTCTGTTCCAACACTTCAATTCACTGTGCGAAGTGAATGGAGTGTTGCTTCACTTTCTACATGCTGTCCTGTCAGAGAAAATCACTTTCCTTTGAAAGTGCCTTAAGCTACTTACAAGCATTCAACAGAAATTCACATGCGTTTCTCTGTAAGAGAAGCAGTCTGTTCCAACACTTCAATTCACTGTGCGAAGTGAATGGAGTGTTGCTTCACTTTCTACATGCTGTCCTGTCAGAGAAAATCACTTTCCTTTGAAAGCGCCTTAAGCTACTTACAAGCATTCAACAGAAATTCACATGCGTTTCTCTGTAAGAGAAGCAGTCTGTTCCAACCCTTCAATTCACTGTGCGAAGTGAATGGAGTGTTGCTTCACTTTCTACATGCTGTCCTGTCAGAGAAAATCTCTTTCCTTTGAAAGTGCCTTAAGCTACTTACAAGCTTTTATAAAAAACTCACATGCGTTTCTCTGAAAGAGAAGCAGTCTGTTCCAACACTTCAATTCACTGTGCGAAGTGAATGGAGTGTTGCCTCACTTTCTAAATGCTGTCCTTTCAGAGAAAATCACTTTCCTTTGAAAGTGCCTTAAGCTACTTACAAGCATTCAACAGAAATTCACATGCATTTCTCTGAAAGAGAAGCAGTCTGTTCCAACACTTCAATTCACTGTGCGAATTGAATGGAGTGTTGCTTCACTTTCTAAATGCTGTCCTTTCAGAGAAAATCACTTTCCTTTGAAAGTGCCTTAAGCTACTTACAAGCATTCAACAGAAATTCACATGCGTATCTCTGAAAGAGAAGCAGTCTGTTCTAACACTTCAATTCACTGTGTGAAGTGAATGGAGTGTTGCTTCACTTTCTAAATGCTGTCCTGTCAGAGAAAATCACTTTCCTTTGAAAGTGCCTTAAGCTACTTACAAGCTTTCACAAAAAACTCACATCCGTTTCTCTGAAAGAGAAGCAGTCTGTACCAACACTTCAATTCACTGTGCGAAGTGAATGGAGTGTTGCTTCACTTTCTAAATGCTGTCCTTTCAGAGAAAATCTCTTTCCTTTGAAAGTGCCTTAAGCTACTTACAAGCTTTCACAAAAAACTCACATGCGTTTCTCTGAAAGAGAAGCAGTCTGTTCCAACACTTCAATTCACCCTGCGAAGTGAATGGAGTGTTGCTTCACTTTCTACATGCTGTCCTTTCAGAGAAACTCACTTTCCTTTGAAAGTGCCTTAAGCTACTTACAAGCTTTCACAAAAAACTCACATCCGTTTCTCTGAAAGAGAAGCAGTCTGTTCCAACACTTCAATTCACTGTGCGAAGTGAATGGAGTGTTGCTTCACTTTCTAAATGCTGTCCTTTCAGAGAAAATCACTTTCCTTTGAAAGTGTCTTAAGCTACTTACAAGCATTCAACAGAAATTCACATGTGTTTCTCTGAAAGAGAAGCATTCTGTTCCAACACTTCAATTCACTGTGCGAAGTGAATGGAGTGTTGCTTCACTTTCTAAATGCTGTCCTTTCAAAGAAAATCACTTTCCTTTGAAAGCGCCTTAAGCTACTTACAAGCATTCAACAGAAATTCACAGGCGTTTCTCTGTAAGAGAAGCAGTCTGTTCCAACACTTCAATTCACTGTGCGAAGTGAATGGAGTGTTGCTTCACTTTCTAAATGCTGTCATGTCAGAGAAAATCACTTTCCTTTGAAAGTGCCTTAAGCTACTTACAAGCTTTTACAAAAAACTCACATGCGTTTCTCTGAAAGAGAAGCAGTCTGTTCCAACACTTCAATTCACTGTGCGAAGTGAATGGAGTGTTGCTTCACTTTCTAAATGCTGTCCTTTCAGAGAAAATCACTTTCCTTTGAAAGTGCCTTAAGCTACTTACAAGCATTCAACAGAAATTCACATGCGTTTCTCTGAAAGAGAAGCAGTCTGTTCCAACACTTCAATTGACTGTGCGAAGTGAATGGAGTGTTTCTTCACTTTCTAAATGCTGTCCTTTCAGAGAAAATCACTTTCCTTTGAAAGTGCCTTAAGCTACTTACAAGCATTCAACAGAAATTCACATGCGTATCTCTGAAAGAGAAGCAGTCTGTTCCAACACTTCAATTCACTGTGCGAAGTGAATGGAGTGTTGCTTCACTTTCTAAATGCTGTCCTGTCAGAGAAAATCACTTTCCTTTGAAAGTGCCTTAAGCTACTTACAAGCTTTCACAAAAAAATCACATCCGTTTCTCTGAAAGAATAGCAGTCTGTTCCAACACTTCAATTCACTGTGCGAAGTGAATGGAGTGTTGCTTCACTTTCTAAATGCTGTCCTTTCAGAGAAAATCACTTTCCTTTGAAAGTGCCTTAAGCTACTTACAAGCTTTCACAAAAAACTCACATGCGTTTCTCTGAAAGAGAAGCAGTCTGTTCCAACACTTCAATTCACCCTGCGAAGTGAATGGAGTGTTGCTTCACTTTCTACATGCTGTCCTTTCAGAGAAACTCACTTTCCTTTGAAAGTGCCTTAAGCTACTTACAAGCTTTCACAAAAAACTCACATCCGTTTCTCTGAAAGAGAAGCAGTCTGTTCCAACACTTCAATTCACTGTGCGAAGTGAATGGAGTGTTGCTTCACTTTCTAAATGCTGTCCTTTCAGAGAAAATCACTTTCCTTTGAAAGTGCCTTAAGCTACTTACAAGCATTCAACAGAAATTCACATGTGTTTCTCTGAAAGAGAAGCATTCTGTTCCAACACTTCAATTCACTGTGCGAAGTGAATGGAGTGTTGCTTCACTTTCTAAATGCTGTCCTTTCAAAGAAAATCACTTTCCTTTGAAAGCGCCTTAAGCTACTTACAAGCATTCAACAGAAATTCACAGGCGTTTCTCTGTAAGAGAAGCAGTCTGTTCCAACACTTCAATTCACTGTGCGAAGTGAATGGAGTGTTGCTTCACTTTCTAAATGCTGTCATGTCAGAGAAAATCACTTTCCTTTGAAAGTGCCTTAAGCTACTTACAAGCTTTTACAAAAAACTCACATGCGTTTCTCTGAAAGAGAAGCAGTCTGTTCCAACACTTCAATTCACTGTGCGAAGTGAATGGAGTGTTGCTTCACTTTCTAAATGCTGTCCTTTCAGAGAAAATCACTTTCCTTTGAAAGTGCCTTAAGCTACTTACAAGCATTCAACAGAAATTCACATGCGTTTCTCTGAAAGAGAAGCAGTCTGTTCCAACACTTCAATTGACTGTGCGAAGTGAATGGAGTGTTTCTTCACTTTCTAAATGCTGTCCTTTCAGAGAAAATCACTTTCCTTTGAAAGTGCCTTAAGCTACTTACAAGCATTCAACAGAAATTCACATGCGTATCTCTGAAAGAGAAGCAGTCTGTTCCAACACTTCAATTCACTGTGCGAAGTGAATGGAGTGTTGCTTCACTTTCTAAATGCTGTCCTGTCAGAGAAAATCACTTTCCTTTGAAAGTGCCTTAAGCTACTTACAAGCTTTCACAAAAAAATCACATCCGTTTCTCTGAAAGAATAGCAGTCTGTTCCAACACTTCAATTCACTGTGCGAAGTGAATGGAGTGTTGCTTCACTTTCTAAATGCTGTCCTTTCAGAGAAAATCACTTTCCTTTGAAAGTGCCTTAAGCTACTTACAAGCTTTCACAAAAAACTCACATGCGTTTCTCTGAAAGAGAAGCAGTCTGTTCCAACACTTCAATTCACCCTGCGAAGTGAATGGAGTGTTGCTTCACTTTCTACATGCTGTCCTTTCAGAGAAACTCACTTTCCTTTGAAAGTGCCTTAAGCTACTTACAAGCTTTCACAAAAAACTCACATCCGTTTCTCTGAAAGAGAAGCAGTCTGTTCCAACACTTCAATTCACTGTGCGAAGTGAATGGAGTGTTGCTTCACTTTCTAAATGCTGTCCTTTCAGAGAAAATCACTTTCCTTTGAAAGTGCCTTAAGCTACTTACAAGCATTCAACAGAAATTCACATGTGTTTCTCTGAAAGAGAAGCATTCTGTTCCAACACTTCAATTCACTGTGCGAAGTGAATGGAGTGTTGCTTCACTTTCTAAATGCTGTCCTTTCAAAGAAAATCACTTTCCTTTGAAAGCGCCTTAAGCTACTTACAAGCATTCAACAGAAATTCACAGGCGTTTCTCTGAAAGAGAAGCAGTCTGTTCCAACACTTCAATTCACTGTGCGAAGTGAATGGAGTGTTGCTTCACTTTCTAAATGCTGTCCTTTCAGAAGAAATCACTTTCCTCTGAAAGTGCCTTAAGCTACTCAAGAGCTTTCACAAAAAACTCACATCCGTTTCTCTGAAAGAGAAGCAGTCTGTTCCAACACTTCAATTCACTGTGCGAAGTGAATGGAGTGTTGCCTCACTTTCTAAATGCTGTCCTTTCAGAGAAAATCACTTTCCTTTGAAAGTGCCTTAAGCTACTTACAAGCATTGAACAGAAATTCACATGCGTTTCTCTGAAAGAGAAGCAGTCTGTTCCAACACTTCAATTCACTGTGCGAAGTGAATGGAGTGTTGCTTCACTTTCTAAATTCTGTCCTTTCAGAGAAAATCACTTTCCTTTGAAAGTGCCTTAAGCTACTTACAAGCTTTCACAAAAAACTCACATCCGTTTCTCTGAAAGAGAAGCAGTCTGTTCCAACACTTCAATTCACTGTGCGAAGTGAATGGAGTGTTGCTTCACTTTCTACATGCTGTCCTTTCAAAGAAAATCACTTTCCTTTGAAAGCGTCTTAAGCTACTTACAAGCATTCAACAGAAATTCACATGCGTTTCTCTGAGAGAGAAGCATTCTGTTCCAACACTTCAATTCACTGTGCGAAGTGAATGGAGTGTTCCTTCACTTTCTAAATGCTGTCCTTTCAAAGAAAATCACTTTCCTTTGAAAGCGTCTTAAGCTACTTACAAGCATTCAACAGAAATTCACATGCGTTTCTCTGTAAGAGAAGCAGTCTGTTCCAACATTTCAATTCACTGTGCGAAGTGAATGGAGTGTTGCTTCACTTTCTAAATGCTGTCATGTCAGAGAAAATCACTTTCCTTTGAAAGTGCCTTAAGCTACTTACAAGCTTTTACAAAAAACTCACATGCGTTTCTCTGAAAGAGAAGCAGTCTGTTCCAACACTTCAATTCACTGTGCGAAGTGAATGGAGTGTTGCTTCACTTTCTAAATGCTGTCCTGTCAGAGAAAATCACTTTCCTTTGAAAGTGCCTTAAGCTACTTACAAACATTCAACAGAAATTCATATGCGTTTCTCTGACAGAGAAGCAGTCTGTTCCAACACTTCAATTCACTGTGCGAAGTGAATGGAGTGTTGCTTCACTTTCTAAATGCTGTCCTTTCAGAGAAAATCACTTTCCTTTGAAAGCGCCTTAAGCTACTTACAAGCATTCAACAGAAATTCACATGTGTTTCTCTGTAAGAGAAGCAGTCTGTTCCAACACTTCAATTCACTTTGCGAAGTGAAATGAGTGTTGCTTCACTTTCTAAATGCTGTAATGTCAGAGAAAATCACTTTCCTTTGAAAGTGCCTTAAGCTACTTACAAGCTTTTACAAAAAACTCACATGCGTTTCTCTGAAAGAGAAGCAGTCTGTTCCAACACTTCAATTCACTGTGCGAAGTGAATGGAGTGTTGCTTCACTTTCTAAATGCTGTCCTGTCGGAGAAAATCACTTTCCTTTGAAAGTGCCTTAAGCTACTTACAAGCATTCAACAGAAATTCACATGCGTTTCTCTGAAAGAGAAGCAGTCTGTTCCAACACTTCAATTCACTGCGCGAAGTGAATGGAGTGTTGCTTCACTTTCTAAATGCTGTCCTTTCAGAGAAAATCACTTTCCTTTGATAGTTCCTTAAGCTACTTACAAGCATTCAACAGAAATTCACCTGCGTTTCTCTGAAAGAGAAGCAGTCTGTTCCAACACTTCAATTCACTGTGCAAAGTGAATGGAGTGTTGCTTCACTTTCTAAATGCTGTCCTGTCAGAGAAAATCACTTTCCTTTGAAAGTGCCTTAAGCTACTTACAAGCTTTCACAAAAAACTCACATCCGTTTCTCTGAAAGAGAAGCAGTCTGTTCCAACACTTCAATTCACTGTGCGAAGTGAATGGAGGGTTGCTTTACTTTCTAAATGCTGTCCTTTCAGAGAAAATCACTTTCCTTTGAAAGTGCCTTAAGCTACTTACAAGCATTCAACAGAAATTCACATGGGTTTCTCTGAAAGAGAAGCTGTCTGTTCCAACACTTCAATTCACTGTGCGAAGTGAATGGAGTGTTGCTTCACTTTCTAAATGCTGTCCTTTCAGAGAAAATCACTTTCCTTTGAAAGTGCCTTAAGCTACTTACAAGCACTCACAAAAAACTCACATGCGTTTCTCTGAAAGAGAAGCAGTCTGTTCCAACACTTCAATTCACTGTGCGAAGTGAATGGAGTGTTGCTTCACTTTCTACATGCTGTCCTGTCAGAGAAAATCACTTTCCTTTGAAAGTGCCTTAAGCTACTTACAAGCATTCAACAGAAATTCACATGCGTTTCTCTGTAAGAGAAGCAGTCTGTTCCAACACTTCAATTCACTGTGCGAAGTGAATGGAGTGTTGCTTCACTTTCTACATGCTGTCCTGTCAGAGAAAATCACTTTCCTTTGAAAGCGCCTTAAGCTACTTACAAGCATTCAACAGAAATTCACATGCGTTTCTCTGTAAGAGAAGCAGTCTGTTCCAACACTTCAATTCACTGTGCGAAGTGAATGGAGTGTTGCTTCACTTTCTACATGCTGTCCTGTCAGAGAAAATCTCTTTCCTTTGAAAGTGCCTTAAGCTACTTACAAGCTTTTATAAAAAACTCACATGCGTTTCTCTGAAAGAGAAGCAGTCTGTTCCAACACTTCAATTCACTGTGCGAAGTGAATGGAGTGTTGCCTCACTTTCTAAATGCTGTCCTTTCAGAGAAAATCACTTTCCTTTGAAAGTGCCTTAAGCTACTTACAAGCATTCAACAGAAATTCACATGCATTTCTCTGAAAGAGAAGCAGTCTGTTCCAACACTTCAATTCACTGTGCGAATTGAATGGAGTGTTGCTTCACTTTCTAAATGCTGTCCTTTCAGAGAAACTCACTTTCCTTTGAAAGTGCCTTAAGCTACTTACAAGCTTTCACAAAAAACTCACATCCGTTTCTCTGAAAGAGAAGCAGTCTGTTCCAACACTTCAATTCACTGTGCGAAGTGAATGGAGTGTTGCTTCACTTTCTAAATGCTGTCCTTTCAGAGAAAATCACTTTCCTTTGAAAGTGTCTTAAGCTACTTACAAGCATTCAACAGAAATTCACATGTGTTTCTCTGAAAGAGAAGCATTCTGTTCCAACACTTCAATACACTGTGCGAAGTGAATGGAGTGTTGCTTCACTTTCTAAATGCTGTCCTTTCAAAGAAAATCACTTTCCTTTGAAAGCGCCTTAAGCTACTTACAAGCATTCAACAGAAATTCACAGGCGTTTCTCTGTAAGAGAAGCAGTCTGTTCCAACACTTCAATTCACTGTGCGAAGTGAATGGAGTGTTGCTTCACTTTCTAAATGCTGTCATGTCAGAGAAAATCACTTTCCTTTGAAAGTGCCTTAAGCTACTTACAAGCTTTTACAAAAAACTCACATGCGTTTCTCTGAAAGAGAAGCAGTCTGTTCCAACACTTCAATTCACTGTGCGAAGTGAATGGAGTGTTGCTTCACTTTCTAAATGCTGTCCTTTCAGAGAAAATCACTTTCCTTTGAAAGTGCCTTAACCTACTTACAAGCATTCAACAGAAATTCACATGCGTTTCTCTGAAAGAGAAGCAGTCTGTTCCAACACTTCAATTGACTGTGCGAAGTGAATGGAGTGTTGCTTCACTTTCTAAATGCTGTCCTTTCAGAGAAAATCACTTTCCTTTGAAAGTGCCTTAAGCTACTTACAAGCATTCAACAGAAATTCACATGCGTATCTCTGAAAGAGAAGCAGTCTGTTCCAACACTTCAATTCACTGTGCGAAGTGAATGGAGTGTTGCTTCACTTTCTAAATGCTGTCCTGTCAGAGAAAATCACTTTCCTTTGAAAGTGCCTTAAGCTACTTACAAGCTTTCACAAAAAACTCACATCCGTTTCTCTGAAAGAATAGCAGTCTGTTCCAACACTTCAATTCACTGTGCGAAGTGAATGGAGTGTTGCTTCACTTTCTAAATGCTGTCCTTTCAGAGAAAATCTCTTTCCTTTGAAAGTGCCTTAAGCTACTTACAAGCTTTCACAAAAAACTCACATCCGTTTCTCTGAAAGAGAAGCAGTCTGTTCCAACACTTCAATTCACTGTGCGAAGTGAATGGAGTGTTACTTCACTTTCTAAATGCGGTCCTTTCAGAGAAAATCACTTTCCTTTGAAAGTGCCTTAAGCTACTTACAAGCATTCAACAGAAATTCACATGCGTTTCTCTGAAAGAGAAGCATTCTGTTCCAACACTTCAATTCACTGTGCGAAGTGAATGGAGTTTTCCTTCACTTTCTAAATGCTGTCCTTTCAAAGAAAATCACTTTCCTTTGAAAGCGCCTTAAGCTATTTACAAGCATTCAACAGAAATTCACATGCGTTTCTCTGTAAGAGAAGCAGTCTGTTCCAACACTTCAATTCACTGTGCGAAGTGAATGGAGTGTTGCTTTACTTTCTAAATGCTGTCATGTCAGAGAAAATCACTTTCCTTTGAAAGTGCCTTAAGCTACTTACAAGCTTTTACAAAAAACTCACATGCGTTTCTCTGAAAGAGAAGCAGTCTGTTCCAACACTTCAATTCACTGTGCGAAGTGAATGGAGTGTTGCTTCACTTTCTAAATTCTGTCCTTTCAGAGAAAATCACTTTCCTTTGAAAGTGCCTTAAGCTACTTACAAGCTTTCACAAAAAACTCACATCCGTTTCTCTGAAAGAGAAGCAGTCTGTTCCAACACTTCAATTCACTGTGCGAAGTGAATGGAGTGTTGCTTCACTTTCTACATGCTGTCCTTTCAAAGAAAATCACTTTCCTTTGAAAGCGTCTTAAGCTACTTACAAGCATTCAACAGAAATTCACATGCGTTTCTCTGAGAGAGAAGCATTCTGTTCCAACACTTCAATTCACTGTGCGAAGTGAATGGAGTGTTCCTTCACTTTCTAAATGCTGTCCTTTCAAAGAAAATCACTTTCCTTTGAAAGCGTCTTAAGCTACTTACAAGCATTCAACAGAAATTCACATGCGTTTCTCTGTAAGAGAAGCAGTCTGTTCCAACATTTCAATTCACTGTGCGAAGTGAATGGAGTGTTGCTTCACTTTCTAAATGCTGTCATGTCAGAGAAAATCACTTTCCTTTGAAAGTGCCTTAAGCTACTTACAAGCTTTTACAAAAAACTCACATGCGTTTCTCTGAAAGAGAAGCAGTCTGTTCCAACACTTCAATTCACTGTGCGAAGTGAATGGAGTGTTGCTTCACTTTCTAAATGCTGTCCTGTCAGAGAAAATCACTTTCCTTTGAAAGTGCCTTAAGCTACTTACAAACATTCAACAGAAATTCATATGCGTTTCTCTGACAGAGAAGCAGTCTGTTCCAACACTTCAATTCACTGTGCGAAGTGAATGGAGTGTTGCTTCACTTTCTAAATGCTGTCCTTTCAGAGAAAATCACTTTCCTTTGAAAGCGCCTTAAGCTACTTACAAGCATTCAACAGAAATTCACATGTGTTTCTCTGTAAGAGAAGCAGTCTGTTCCAACACTTCAATTCACTTTGCGAAGTGAAATGAGTGTTGCTTCACTTTCTAAATGCTGTAATGTCAGAGAAAATCACTTTCCTTTGAAAGTGCCTTAAGCTACTTACAAGCTTTTACAAAAAACTCACATGCGTTTCTCTGAAAGAGAAGCAGTCTGTTCCAACACTTCAATTCACTGTGCGAAGTGAATGGAGTGTTGCTTCACTTTCTAAATGCTGTCCTGTCGGAGAAAATCACTTTCCTTTGAAAGTGCCTTAAGCTACTTACAAGCATTCAACAGAAATTCACATGCGTTTCTCTGAAAGAGAAGCAGTCTGTTCCAACACTTCAATTCACTGCGCGAAGTGAATGGAGTGTTGCTTCACTTTCTAAATGCTGTCCTTTCAGAGAAAATCACTTTCCTTTGATAGTTCCTTAAGCTACTTACAAGCATTCAACAGAAATTCACCTGCGTTTCTCTGAAAGAGAAGCAGTCTGTTCCAACACTTCAATTCACTGTGCAAAGTGAATGGAGTGTTGCTTCACTTTCTAAATGCTGTCCTGTCAGAGAAAATCACTTTCCTTTGAAAGTGCCTTAAGCTACTTACAAGCTTTCACAAAAAACTCACATCCGTTTCTCTGAAAGAGAAGCAGTCTGTTCCAACACTTCAATTCACTGTGCGAAGTGAATGGAGGGTTGCTTTACTTTCTAAATGCTGTCCTTTCAGAGAAAATCACTTTCCTTTGAAAGTGCCTTAAGCTACTTACAAGCATTCAACAGAAATTCACATGGGTTTCTCTGAAAGAGAAGCTGTCTGTTCCAACACTTCAATTCACTGTGCGAAGTGAATGGAGTGTTGCTTCACTTTCTAAATGCTGTCCTTTCAGAGAAAATCACTTTCCTTTGAAAGTGCCTTAAGCTACTTACAAGCTTTCACAAAAAACTCACATGCGTTTCTCTGAAAGAGAAGCAGTCTGTTCCAACACTTCAATTCACTGTGCGAAGTGAATGGAGTGTTGCTTCACTTTCTACATGCTGTCCTGTCAGAGAAAATCACTTTCCTTTGAAAGTGCCTTAAGCTACTTACAAGCATTCAACAGAAATTCACATGCGTTTCTCTGTAAGAGAAGCAGTCTGTTCCAACACTTCAATTCACTGTGCGAAGTGAATGGAGTGTTGCTTCACTTTCTACATGCTGTCCTGTCAGAGAAAATCACTTTCCTTTGAAAGCGCCTTAAGCTACTTACAAGCATTCAACAGAAATTCACATGCGTTTCTCTGTAAGAGAAGCAGTCTGTTCCAACACTTCAATTCACTGTGCGAAGTGAATGGAGTGTTGCTTCACTTTCTACATGCTGTCCTGTCAGAGAAAATCTCTTTCCTTTGAAAGTGCCTTAAGCTACTTACAAGCTTTTATAAAAAACTCACATGCGTTTCTCTGAAAGAGAAGCAGTCTGTTCCAACACTTCAATTCACTGTGCGAAGTGAATGGAGTGTTGCCTCACTTTCTAAATGCTGTCCTTTCAGAGAAAATCACTTTCCTTTGAAAGTGCCTTAAGCTACTTACAAGCATTCAACAGAAATTCACATGCATTTCTCTGAAAGAGAAGCAGTCTGTTCCAACACTTCAATTCACTGTGCGAATTGAATGGAGTGTTGCTTCACTTTCTAAATGCTGTCCTTTCAGAGAAACTCACTTTCCTTTGAAAGTGCCTTAAGCTACTTACAAGCTTTCACAAAAAACTCACATCCGTTTCTCTGAAAGAGAAGCAGTCTGTTCCAACACTTCAATTCACTGTGCGAAGTGAATGGAGTGTTGCTTCACTTTCTAAATGCTGTCCTTTCAGAGAAAATCACTTTCCTTTGAAAGTGTCTTAAGCTACTTACAAGCATTCAACAGAAATTCACATGTGTTTCTCTGAAAGAGAAGCATTCTGTTCCAACACTTCAATTCACTGTGCGAAGTGAATGGAGTGTTGCTTCACTTTCTAAATGCTGTCCTTTCAAAGAAAATCACTTTCCTTTGAAAGCGCCTTAAGCTACTTACAAGCATTCAACAGAAATTCACAGGCGTTTCTCTGTAAGAGAAGCAGTCTGTTCCAACACTTCAATTCACTGTGCGAAGTGAATGGAGTGTTGCTTCACTTTCTAAATGCTGTCATGTCAGAGAAAATCACTTTCCTTTGAAAGTGCCTTAAGCTACTTACAAGCTTTTACAAAAAACTCACATGCGTTTCTCTGAAAGAGAAGCAGTCTGTTCCAACACTTCAATTCACTGTGCGAAGTGAATGGAGTGTTGCTTCACTTTCTAAATGCTGTCCTTTCAGAGAAAATCACTTTCCTTTGAAAGTGCCTTAACCTACTTACAAGCATTCAACAGAAATTCACATGCGTTTCTCTGAAAGAGAAGCAGTCTGTTCCAACACTTCAATTGACTGTGCGAAGTGAATGGAGTGTTGCTTCACTTTCTAAATGCTGTCCTTTCAGAGAAAATCACTTTCCTTTGAAAGTGCCTTAAGCTACTTACAAGCATTCAACAGAAATTCACATGCGTATCTCTGAAAGAGAAGCAGTCTGTTCCAACACTTCAATTCACTGTGCGAAGTGAATGGAGTGTTGCTTCACTTTCTAAATGCTGTCCTGTCAGAGAAAATCACTTTCCTTTGAAAGTGCCTTAAGCTACTTACAAGCTTTCACAAAAAACTCACATCCGTTTCTCTGAAAGAATAGCAGTCTGTTCCAACACTTCAATTCACTGTGCGAAGTGAATGGAGTGTTGCTTCACTTTCTAAATGCTGTCCTTTCAGAGAAAATCTCTTTCCTTTGAAAGTGCCTTAAGCTACTTACAAGCTTTCACAAAAAACTCACATCCGTTTCTCTGAAAGAGAAGCAGTCTGTTCCAACACTTCAATTCACTGTGCGAAGTGAATGGAGTGTTACTTCACTTTCTAAATGCGGTCCTTTCAGAGAAAATCACTTTCCTTTGAAAGTGCCTTAAGCTACTTACAAGCATTCAACAGAAATTCACATGCGTTTCTCTGAAAGAGAAGCATTCTGTTCCAACACTTCAATTCACTGTGCGAAGTGAATGGAGTTTTCCTTCACTTTCTAAATGCTGTCCTTTCAAAGAAAATCACTTTCCTTTGAAAGCGCCTTAAGCTATTTACAAGCATTCAACAGAAATTCACATGCGTTTCTCTGTAAGAGAAGCAGTCTGTTCCAACACTTCAATTCACTGTGCGAAGTGAATGGAGTGTTGCTTTACTTTCTAAATGCTGTCATGTCAGAGAAAATCACTTTCCTTTGAAAGTGCCTTAAGCTACTTACAAGCTTTTACAAAAAACTCACATGCGTTTCTCTGAAAGAGAAGCAGTCTGTTCCAACACTTCAATTCACTGTGCGAAGTGAATGGAGTGTTGCTTCACTTTCTAAATGCTGTCCTGTCAGAGAAAATCACTTTCCTTTGAAAGTGCCTTAAGCTACTTACAAGCATTCAACAGAAATTCATATGCGTTTCTCTGAAAGAGAAGCAGTCTGTTCCAACACTTCAATTCACTGTGCGAAGTGAATGGAGTGTTGCTTCACTTTCTAAATGCTGTCCTTTCAGAGAAAATCACTTTCCTTTGAAAGCGCCTTAAGCTACTTACAAGCATTCAACAGAAATTCACATGCGTTTCTCTGTAAGAGAAGCAGTCTGTTCCAACACTTCAATTCACTGTGCGAAGTGAAATGAGTGTTGCTTCACTTTCTAAATGCTGTCATGTCAGAGAAAATCACTTTCCTTTGAAAGTGCCTTAAGCTACTTACAAGCTTTTACAAAAAACTCACATGCGTTTCTCTGAAAGAGAAGCAGTCTGTTCCAACACTTCAATTCACTGTGCGAAGTGAATGGAGTGTTGCTTCACTTTCTAAATGCTGTCCTGTCAGAGAAAATCACTTTCCTTTGAAAGTGCCTTAAGCTACTTACAAGCATTCAACAGAAATTCACATGCGTTTCTCTGAAAGTGAAGCAGTCTGTTCCAACACTTCAATTCACTGTGCGAAGTGAATGGAGTGTTGCTTCACTTTATAAATGCTGTCCTTTCAGAGAAAATCACTTTCCTTTGATAGTGCCTTAAGCTACTTACAAGCATTCAACAGAAATTCACATGCGTATCTCTGAAAGAGAAGCAGTCTGTTTCAAAACTTCAATTCACTGTGCGAAGTGAATGGAGTGTTGCTTCACTTTCTAAATGCTGTCCTGTCAGAGAAAATCACTTTCCTTTGAAAGTGCCTTAAGCAACTTACAAGCTTTCACAAAAAACTCACATCCGTTTCTCTGAAAGAGAAGCAGTCTGTTCCAACACTTCAATTCACTGTGCGAAGTGAATGGAGGGTTGCTTCACTTTCTAAATGCTGTCCTTTCAGAGAAAGTCACTTTCCTTTGAAAGTGCCTTAAGCTACTTACAAGCATTCAACAGAAATTCACATGCGTTTCTCTGAAAGAGAAGCAGTCTGTTCCAACACTTCAATTCACTGTGCGAAGTGAATGGAGTGTTGCTTCACTTTCTAAATGCTGTCCTTTCAGAGAAAATCACTTTCCTTTGAAAGTGCCTTAAGCTACTTACAAGCTTTCACAAAAAACTCACATGCGTTTCTCTGAAAGAGAAGCAGTCTGTTCCAACACTTCAATTCACTGTGCGAAGTGAATGGAGTGTTGCTTCACTTTCTACATGCTGTCCTGTCAGAGAAAATCACTTTCCTTTGAAATTGCCTTAAGCTACTTACAAGCATTCAACAGAAATTCACATGCGTTTCTCTGTAAGAGAAGCAGTCTGTTCCAACACTTCAATTCACTGTGCGAAGTGAATGGAGTGTTGCTTCACTTTCTAAATGCTGTCCTTTCAGAGAAAATCACTTTCCTTTGATAGTGCCTTAAGCTACTTACAAGCATTCAACAGAAATTCACATGCGTATCTCTGAAAGAGAAGCAGTCTGTTCCAAAACTTCAATTCACTGTGCGAAGTGAATGGAGTGTTGCTTCACTTTCTAAATGCTGTCCTGTCAGAGAAAATCACTTTCCTTTGAAAGTGCCTTAAGCAACTTACAAGCTTTCACAAAAAACTCACATCCGTTTCTCTGAAAGAGAAGCAGTCTGTTCCAACACTTCAATTCACTGTGCGAAGTGAATGGAGTGTTGCTTCACTTTCTACATGCTGTCCTGTCAGAGAAAATCACTTTCCTTTGAAAGTGCCTTAAGCTACTTACAAGCATTCAACAGAAATTCACATGCGTTTCTCTGAAAGTGAAGCAGTCTGTTCCAACACTTCAATTCACTGTGCGAAGTGAATGGAGTGTTGCTTCACTTTATAAATGCTGTCCTTTCAGAGAAAATCACTTTCCTTTGATAGTGCCTTAAGCTACTTACAAGCATTCAACAGAAATTCACATGCGTATCTCTGAAAGAGAAGCAGTCTGTTCCAAAACTTCAATTCACTGTGCGAAGTGAATGGAGTGTTGCTTCACTTTCTAAATGCTGTCCTGTCAGAGAAAATCACTTTCCTTTGAAAGTGCCTTAAGCAACTTACAAGCTTTCACAAAAAACTCACATCCGTTTCTCTGAAAGAGAAGCAGTCTGTTCCAACACTTCAATTCACTGTGCGAAGTGAATGGAGGGTTGCTTCACTTTCTAAATGCTGTCCTTTCAGAGAAAGTCACTTTCCTTTGAAAGTGCCTTAAGCTACTTACAAGCATTCAACAGAAATTCACATGCGTTTCTCTGAAAGAGAAGCAGTCTGTTCCAACACTTCAATTCACTGTGCGAAGTGAATGGAATGTTGCTTCACTTTCTAAATGCTGTCCTTTCAGAGAAAATCACTTTCCTTTGAAAGTGCCTTAAGCTACTTACAAGCTTTCACAAAAAACTCACATGCGTTTCTCTGAAAGAGAAGCAGTCTGTTCCAACACTTCAATTCACTGTGCGAAGTGAATGGAGTGTTGCTTCACTTTCTACATGCTGTCCTGTCAGAGAAAATCACTTTCCTTTGAAAGTGCCTTAAGCTACTTACAAGCATTCAACAGAAATTCACATGCGTTTCTCTGTAAGAGAAGCAGTCTGTTCCAACACTTCAATTCACTGTGCGAAGTGAATGGAGTGTTGCTTCACTTTCTAAATGCTGTCCTTTCAGAGAAAATCACTTTCCTTTGAAAGCGCCTTAAGCTACTTACAAGCATTCAACAGAAATTCACATGCGATTCTCTGTAAGAGAAGCAGTCTGTTCCAACACTTCAATTCAATGTGCGAAGTGAATGGAGTGTTGCTTCACTTTCTAAATGCTGTCCTGTCAGAGAAAATCTCTTTCCTTTGAAAGTGCCTTAAGCTACTTACAAGCTTTTACAAAAAACTCACATGCGTTTCTCTGAAAGAGAAGCAGTCTGTTCCAACACTTCAATTCACTGTGCGAAGTGAATGGAGTGTTGCTTTACTTTCTAAATCCTGTCCTTTCAGAGAAAATCACTTTCCTTTGAAAGTGCCTTAAGCTACTTACAAGCTTTCACAAAAACTCACATCCGTTTCTCTGAAAGAGAAGCAGTCTGTTCCAACACTTCAATTCACTCTGCGAAGTGAATGGAGTGTTGCTTCACTTTCTAAATGCTGTCCTTTCAGAGAAAATCACTTTCCTTTGAAAGTGCCTTAAGCTACTTACAAGCATTCAACAGAAATTCACATGCGTTTCTCTGAAAGAGAAGCAGTCTGTTCCAACACTTCAATTCACTGTGCGAAGTGAATGGAGTGTTGCTTCACTTTCTAAATGCTGTCCTTTCAGAGAAAATCACTTTACTTTGAAAGTGCCTTAAGCTACTTACAAGCTTTCACAAAAACTCACATCCGTTTCTCTGAAAGAGAAGCAGTCTGTTCCAACACTTCAATTCACTGTGCGAAGTGAATGGAGTGTTGCTTCACTTTCTAAATGCTGTCCTTTCAGAGAAAATCACCCTCATTCGAAAGTGCCTTAAGCTACTTACAAGCATTCAACAGAAATTCACATGCATTTCCCTGAAAGAGAAGCAGTCTGTTCCAACACTTCAATTCACTGTGCGAAGTGAATGGAGTGTTGCTTCACTTTCTAAATGCTGTCCTTTCAGAGAAAATCACTTTCCTTTGAAAGTGCCTTAAGCTACTTACAAGCATTCAACAGAAATTCACATGCGTTTCTCTGTAAGAGAAGCAGTCTGTTCCAACACTTCAATTCACTGTGCGAAGTGAATGGAGTGTTGCTTCACTTTCTAAATGCTGTCCTTTCAGAGAAAATCACTTTCCTTTGAAAGCGCCTTAAGCTACTTACAAGCATTCAACAGAAATTCACATGCGATTCTCTGTAAGAGAAGCAGTCTGTTCCAACACTTCAATTCAATGTGCGAAGTGAATGGAGTGTTGCTTCACTTTCTAAATGCTGTCCTGTCAGAGAAAATCTCTTTCCTTTGAAAGTGCCTTAAGCTACTTACAAGCTTTTACAAAAAACTCACATGCGTTTCTCTGAAAGAGAAGCAGTCTGTTCCAACACTTCAATTCACTGTGCGAAGTGAATGGAGTGTTGCTTTACTTTCTAAATCCTGTCCTTTCAGAGAAAATCACTTTCCTTTGAAAGTGCCTTAAGCTACTTACAAGCATTCAACAGAAATTCACATGCGTTTCTCTGAAAGAGAAGCAGTCTGTTCCAACACTTCAATTCACTGTGCGAAGTGAATGGAGTGTTGCTTCACTTTCTAAATGCTGTCCTTTCAGAGAAAATCACTTTCCTTTGAAAGTGCCTTAAGCTACTTACAAGCATTCAACAGAAATTCACATGCGTATCTCTGAAAGAGAAGCAGTCTGTTCCAACACTTCAATTCACTGTGCGAAGTGAATGGAGTGTTGCTTCACTTTCTAAATGCTGTCCTGTCAGAGAAAATCACTTTCCTTTGAAAGTGCCTTAAGCTACTTACAAGCTTTCACAAAAAACTCACATCCGTTTCTCTGAAAAAGAAGCAGTCTGTACCAACACTTCAATTCACTGTGCGAAGTGAATGGAGTGTTGCTTCACTTTCTAAATGCTGTCCTTTCAGAGAAAATCTCTTTCCTTTGAAAGTGCCTTAAGCTACTTACAAGCTTTCACAAAAAACTCACATGCGTTTCTCTGAAAGAGAAGCAGTCTGTTCCAACACTTCAATTCACTGTGCGAAGTGAATGGAGTGTTGCTTCACTTTCTACATGCTGTCCTTTCAGAGAAACTCACTTTCCTTTGAAAGTGCCTTAAGCTACTTACAAGCTTTCACAAAAAACTCACATCCGTTTCTCTGAAAGAGAAGCAGTCTGTTCCAACACTTCAATTCACTGTGCGAAGTGAATGGAGTGTTGCTTCACTTTCTAAATGCTGTCCTTTCAGAGAAAATCACTTTCCTTTGAAAGTGCCTTAAGCTACTTACAAGCATTCAACAGAAATTCACATGTGTTTCTCTGAAAGAGAAGCATTCTGTTCCAACACTTCAATTCACTGTGCGAAGTGAATGGAGTGTTGCTTCACTTTCTAAATGCTGTCCTTTCAAAGAAAATCACTTTCCTTTGAAAGTACCTTAAGCTACTTACAAGCACTCACAAAAAACTCACATCCATTTCTCTGAAATAGAAGCCGTCTGTTCCAACACTTCAATTCACTGTGCGAAGTGAATGGAGTGTTGCTTCACTTTCTAAATGCTGTCCTGTCAGAGAAAATCACTTTCTATGAAATTGCCTTAAGCTACTTACAAGCTTTCACAAAAAACTCACATCCGTTTCTCTGAAAGAGAAGCAGTCTGTTCCAACACTTCAATTCACTCTGCGAAGTGAATGGAGTGTTGCTTCACTTTCTAAATGCTGTCCTTTCAGAGAAAATCACTTTCCTTTGAAAGTGCCTTAAGCTACTTACAAGCATTCAACAGAAATTCACATGCGTTTCTCTGAAAGAGAAGCAGTCTGTTCCAACACTTCAATTCACTCTGCGAAGTGAATGGAGTGTTGCTTCACTTTCTAAATGCTGTCCTTTCAGAGAAAATCACTTTCCTTTGAAAGTGCCTTAAGCTACTTACAAGCATTCAACAGAAATTCACATGCGTTTCTCTGAAAGAGAAGCAGTCTGTTCCAACACTTCAATTCACTGTGCGAAGTGAATGGAGTGTTGCTTCACTTTCTAAATGCTGTCCTTTCAGAGAAAATCACTTTACTTTGAAAGTGCCTTAAGCTACTTACAAGCTTTCACAAAAACTCACATCCGTTTCTCTGAAAGAGAAGCAGTCTGTTCCAACACTTCAATTCACTGTGCGAAGTGAATGGAGTGTTGCTTCACTTTCTAAATGCTGTCCTTTCAGAGAAAATCACCCTCATTCGAAAGTGCCTTAAGCTACTTACAAGCATTCAACAGAAATTCACATGCATTTCCCTGAAAGAGAAGCAGTCTGTTCCAACACTTCAATTCACTGTGCGAAGTGAATGGAGTGTTGCTTCACTTTCTAAATGCTGTCCTTTCAGAGAAAATCACTTTCCTTTGAAAGTGCCTTAAGCTACTTACAAGCATTCAACAGAAATTCACATGTGTTTCTCTGAAAGAGAAGCATTCTGTTCCAACACTTCAATTCACTGTGCGAAGTGAATGGAGTGTTGCTTCACTTTCTAAATGCTGTCCTTTCAAAGAAAATCACTTTCCTTTGAAAGTACCTTAAGCTACTTACAAGCACTCACAAAAAACTCACATCCATTTCTCTGAAATAGAAGCCGTCTGTTCCAACACTTCAATTCACTGTGCGAAGTGAATGGAGTGTTGCTTCACTTTCTAAATGCTGTCCTGTCAGAGAAAATCACTTTCTATGAAATTGCCTTAAGCTACTTACAAGCTTTCACAAAAAACTCACATCCGTTTCTCTGAAAGAGAAGCAGTCTGTTCCAACACTTCAATTCACTCTGCGAAGTGAATGGAGTGTTGCTTCACTTTCTAAATGCTGTCCTTTCAGAGAAAATCACTTTCCTTTGAAAGTGCCTTAAGCTACTTACAAGCATTCAACAGAAATTCACATGCGTTTCTCTGAAAGAGAAGCAGTCTGTTCCAACACTTCAATTCACTCTGCGAAGTGAATGGAGTGTTGCTTCACTTTCTAAATGCTGTCCTTTCAGAGAAAATCACTTTCCTTTGAAAGTGCCTTAAGCTACTTACAAGCATTCAACAGAAATTCACATGCGTTTCTCTGAAAGAGAAGCAGTCTGTTCCAACACTTCAATTCACTGTGCGAAGTGAATGGAGTGTTGCTTCACTTTCTAAATGCTGTCCTTTCAGAGAAAATCACTTTACTTTGAAAGTGCCTTAAGCTACTTACAAGCTTTCACAAAAACTCACATCCGTTTCTCTGAAAGAGAAGCAGTCTGTTCCAACACTTCAATTCACTGTGCGAAGTGAATGGAGTGTTGCTTCACTTTCTAAATGCTATCCTTTCAGAGAAAATCACCCTCATTCGAAAGTGCCTTAAGCTACTTACAAGCATTCAACAGAAATTCACATGCATTTCCCTGAAAGAGAAGCAGTCTGTTCCAACACTTCAATTCACTGTGCGAAGTGAATGGAGTGTTGCTTCACTTTCTAAATGCTGTCCTTTCAGAGAAAATCACTTTCCTTTGAAAGTGCCTTAAGCTACTTACAAGTATTCAACAGAAATTCACATGCGTTTCTCTGAAAGAAAAGCAGTCTGTTCCAACACTTCAATTCACTGTGCGAAGTGAATGGAGTGTTGCTTCACTTTCTAAATGCTGTCCTTTCACAGAAAATCACTTTCCTTTAAAAGTGCCATAAGCTACTTACAAGCTTTCACAAAAAACTCACATGCGTTTCTCTGAAAGAGAAGCAGTCTGTTCCAACACTTCAATTCACTGTGCGAAGTGAATGGAGTGTTGCTTCACTTTCTAAATGCTGTCCTTTCAGAGAAAATCACTTTCCTTTGAAAGTGCCTTAAGCTACTTACAAGCTTTCACAAAAAACTCACATCCGTTTCTCTGAAAGAGAAGCAGTCTGTTCCACCACTTCAATTCACTGTGCGAAGTGAATGGAGTGTTGCTTCACTTTCTAAATGCTGTCCTTTCAGAGAAAAACACTTTCCTTTGAAAGTGCCTTAAGCTAATTACAAGCATTCAACAGAAATTCACATGCGTTTCTCGGAAAGAGAAGCAGTCTGTTCCAACACTTCAATTCACTGTGCGAAGTGAATGGAGTGTTACTTCACTTTCTAAATGCTGTCCTTTCAGAGAAAATCACTTTCCTTTGAAAGTGCCTTAAGCTACTTACAAGCATTGAACAGAAATTCACATGCGTTTCTCTGAAAGAGAAGCAGTCTGTTCCAACACTTCAGTTCACTCTGCGAAGTGAATGGAGTGTTGCTTCACTTTCTAAATGCTGTCCTTTCACAGAAAATCACTTTCCTTTGAAAGTGCCTTAAGCTACTTAGAAGCTTTCACAAAAAACTCACATGCGTTTCTCTGAAAGAGAAGCAGTCTGTTCCAACACTTCAATTCACTGTGCGAAGTGAATGGAGTGTTGCTTCACTTTCTAAATGCTGTCCTTTCAGAGAAAATCACTTTCCTTTGAAAGTGCCTTAAGCTACTTACAAGCATTGAACAGAAATTCACATGCGTTTCTCTGTAAGAGAAGCAGTCTGTTCCAACACTTCAATTCACTGTGCGAAGTGAATGGAGTGTTGCTTCACTTTCTAAATGCTGTCCTGTCAGAGAAAATCACTTTCTTTGGAAGTGCCTTAAGCTACTTACAAGCTTTCACAAAAAACTCACATGCGCTCCTCTGAAAGAGAAGCAGTCTGTTCCAACACTTCAATTCACTGTGCGAAGTGAATGGAGTGTTGCTTCACTTTCTAAATGCTGTCCTTTCAGAGAAAATCACTTTCCTTTGAAAGTGCCTTAAGCTACTTACAAGCATTGAACAGAAATTCACATGCGTTTCTCTGAAAGAGAAGCAGTCTGTTCCAACACTTCAATTCACTGTGCGAAGTGAATGGAGTGTTGCTTCACTTTCTAAATGCTGTCCTTTCAGAGAAAATCACATTCCTTTGAAAGTGCCTTAAGCTGCTTACAAGCATTCAACAGAAATTTACATGCGTTTCTCTGAAAGAGAAGTAGTCTGTTCCAACACTGCAATTCACTGTTCGAAGTGAATGGAGTATTGCTTCAATTTCTAAATGCTGTCCTGTCAGAGAAAATCACTTTCCTTTGAAAGTGCCTTAAGCTACTTACAAGCTTTCACAAAAGACTCACATTCGTTTCTCTGAAAGAGAAGCAGTCTGTTCCAACACTTCAATTCACTGTGCGAAGTGAATGGAGTGTTGCTTCACTTTCTAAATGCTGTCCTTTCAGAGAAAATCACTTTCCTTTGAAAGCGCCTTAAGCTACTTACAAGCATTCAACAGAAATTCACATGCGTTTCTCTGTAAGAGAAGCAGTCTGTTCCAACACTTCAATTCACTGTGCGAAGTGAAATGAGTGTTGCTTCACTTTCTAAATGCTGTCATGTCAGAGAAAATCACTTTCCTTTGAAAGTGCCTTAAGCTACTTACAAGCTTTTACAAAAAACTCACATGCGTTTCTCTGAAAGAGAAGCAGTCTGTTCCAACACTTCAATTCACTGTGCGAAGTGAATGGAGTGTTGCTTCACTTTCTAAATGCTGTCCTGTCAGAGAAAATCACTTTCCTTTGAAAGTGCCTTAAGCTACTTACAAGCATTCAACAGAAATTCACATGCGTTTCTCTGAAAGTGAAGCAGTCTGTTCCAACACTTCAATTCACTGTGCGAAGTGAATGGAGTGTTGCTTCACTTTATAAATGCTGTCCTTTCAGAGAAAATCACTTTCCTTTGATAGTGCCTTAAGCTACTTACAAGCATTCAACAGAAATTCACATGCGTATCTCTGAAAGAGAAGCAGTCTGTTCCAACACTTCAATTCACTGTGCGAAGTGAATGGAGTGTTGCTTCACTTTCTAAATGCTGTCCTGTCAGAGAAAATCACTTTCCTTTGAAAGTGCCTTAAGCAACTTACAAGCTTTCACAAAAAACTCACATCCGTTTCTCTGAAAGAGAAGCAGTCTGTTAGAACACTTCAATTCACTGTGCGAAGTGAATGGAGGGTTGCTTCACTTTCTAAATGCTGTCCTTTCAGAGAAAGTCACTTTCCTTTGAAAGTGCCTTAAGCTACTTACAAGCATTCAACAGAAATTCACATGCGTTTCTCTGAAAGAGAAGCAGTCTGTTCCAACACTTCAATTCACTGTGCGAAGTGAATGGAGTGTTGCTTCACTTTCTAAATGCTGTCCTTTCAGAGAAAATCACTTTCCTTTGAAAGTGCCTTAAGCTACTTACAAGCTTTCACAAAAAACTCACATGCGTTTCTCTGAAAGAGAAGCAGTCTGTTCCAACACTTCAATTCACTGTGCGAAGTGAATGGAGTGTTGCTTCACTTTCTACATGCTGTCCTGTCAGAGAAAATCACTTTCCTTTGAAAGTGCCTTAAGCTACTTACAAGCATTCAACAGAAATTCACATGCGTTTCTCTGTAAGAGAAGCAGTCTGTTCCAACACTTCAATTCACTGTGCGAAGTGAATGGAGTGTTGCTTCACTTTCTAAATGCTGTCCTTTCAGAGAAAATCACTTTCCTTTGAAAGCGCCTTAAGCTACTTACAAGCATTCAACAGAAATTCACATGCGATTCTCTGTAAGAGAAGCAGTCTGTTCCAACACTTCAATTCAATGTGCGAAGTGAATGGAGTGTTGCTTCACTTTCTAAATGCTGTCCTGTCAGAGAAAATCTCTTTCCTTTGAAAGTGCCTTAAGCTACTTACAAGCTTTTACAAAAAACTCACATGCGTTTCTCTGAAAGAGAAGCAGTCTGTTCCAACACTTCAATTCACTGTGCGAAGTGAATGGAGTGTTGCTTTACTTTCTAAATCCTGTCCTTTCAGAGAAAATCACTTTCCTTTGAAAGTGCCTTAAGCTACTTACAAGCATTCAACAGAAATTCACATGCGTTTCTCTGAAAGAGAAGCAGTCTGTTCCAACACTTCAATTCACTGTGCGAAGTGAATGGAGTGTTGCTTCACTTTCTAAATGCTGTCCTTTCAGAGAAAATCACTTTCCTTTGAAAGTGCCTTAAGCTACTTACAAGCATTCAACAGAAATTCACATGCGTATCTCTGAAAGAGAAGCAGTCTGTTCCAACACTTCAATTCACTGTGCGAAGTGAATGGAGTGTTGCTTCACTTTCTAAATGCTGTCCTGTCAGAGAAAATCACTTTCCTTTGAAAGTGCCTTAAGCTACTTACAAGCTTTCACAAAAAACTCACATCCGTTTCTCTGAAAAAGAAGCAGTCTGTACCAACACTTCAATTCACTGTGCGAAGTGAATGGAGTGTTGCTTCACTTTCTAAATGCTGTCCTTTCAGAGAAAATCTCTTTCCTTTGAAAGTGCCTTAAGCTACTTACAAGCTTTCACAAAAAACTCACATGCGTTTCTCTGAAAGAGAAGCAGTCTGTTCCAACACTTCAATTCACTGTGCGAAGTGAATGGAGTGTTGCTTCACTTTCTACATGCTGTCCTTTCAGAGAAACTCACTTTCCTTTGAAAGTGCCTTAAGCTACTTACAAGCTTTCACAAAAAACTCACATGCGTTTCTCTGAAAGAGAAGCAGTCTGTTCCAACACTTCAATTCACTGTGCGAAGTGAATGGAGTGTTGCTTCACTTTCTAAATGCTGTCCTTTCAGAGAAAATCACTTTCCTTTGAAAGTGCCCTAAGCTACTTACAAGCATTCAACAGAAATTCACATGTGTTTCTCTGAAAGAGAAGCATTCTGTTCCAACACTTCAATTCACTGTGCGAAGTGAATGGAGTGTTGCTTCACTTTCTAAATGCTGTCCTTTCAAAGAAAATCACTTTCCTTTGAAAGCGCCTTAAGCTACTTACAAGCATTCAACAGAAATTCACAGGCGTTTCTCTGAAAGAATAGCAGTCTGTTCCAACACTTCAATTCACTGTGCGAAGTGAATGGAGTGTTGCTTCACTTTCTAAATGCTGTCCTTTCAGAGAAAATCTCTTTCCTTTGAAAGTGCCTTAAGCTACTTACAAGCTTTCACAAAAAACTCCCATCCGTTTCTCTGAAAGAGAAGCAGTCTGTTCCAACACTTGAATTCACTGTGCGAAGTGAATGGAGTGTTGCTTCACTTTCTAAATGCTGTCCTTTCAGAGAAAATCACTTTCCTTTGAAAGTGCCTTAAGCTACTTACAAGCATTCAACAGAAATTCACATGTGTTTCTCTGAAAGAGAAGCATTCTGTTCCAACACTTCAATTCACTGTGCGAAGTGAATGGAGTGTTGCTTCACTTTCTAAATGCTGTCCTTTCAAAGAAAATCACTTTCCTTTGAAAGTACCTTAAGCTACTTACAAGCACTCACAAAAAACTCACATCCATTTCTCTGAAATAGAAGCCGTCTGTTCCAACACTTCAATTCACTGTGCGAAGTGAATGGAGTGTTGCTTCACTTTCTAAATGCTGTCCTTTCAGAGAAAACCTCTTTCCTTTGAAAGTGCCTTAAGCTACTTACAAGCTTTCACAAAAAACTCACATGCGTTTCTCTGAAAGAGAAGCAGTCGGTTCCAACACTTCAATTCACTGTGCGAAGTGAATGGAGTGTTGCTTCACTTTCTACATGCTGTCCTTTCAGAGAAACTCACTTTCCTTTGAAAGTGCCTTAAGCTCTTACAAGCTTTCACAAAAAACTCACATGCGTTTCTCTGAAAGAGAAGCAGTCTGTTCCAACACTTCAATTCACTGTGCGAAGTGAATGGAGTGTTGCTTCACTTTCTAGTGATTTTCAGAGAAAATCACTTTCTTTGAAAGTGCCTTAAGCTACTTACAAGTGTTGCTTCACTTTCTAGTGATTTTCAGAGAAAATCACTTTCTTTGAAAGTGCCTTAAGCTACTTACAAGCTTTCACAAAAAACTCACATCCGTTTCTCTGAAAGAGAAGCAGTCTGTTCCAACACTTCAATTCACTGTGCGAAGTGAATGGAGTGTTGCTTCACTTTCTAAATGCTGTCCTTTCAGAGAAAATCACTTTCCTTTGAAAGTGCCTTAAGCTACTTACAAGCATTGAACAGAAATTCACATGCGTTTCTCTGAAAGAGAAGCAGTCTGTTCCAACACTTCAATTCACTGTGCGAAGTGAATGGAGTGTTGCTTCACTTTCTAAATGCTGTCCTTTCAGAGAAAATCACATTCCTTTGAAAGTGCCTTAAGCTGCTTACAAGCATTCAACAGAAATTTACATGCGTTTCTCTGAAAGAGAAGTAGTCTGTTCCAACACTGCAATTCACTGTTCGAAGTGAATGGAGTATTGCTTCAATTTCTAAATGCTGTCCTGTCAGAGAAAATCACTTTCCTTTGAAAGTGCCTTAAGCTACTTACAAGCTTTCACAAAAGACTCACATTCGTTTCTCTGAAAGAGAAGCAGTCTGTTCCAACACTTCAATTCACTGTGCGAAGTGAATGGAGTGTTGCTTCACTTTCTAAATGCTGTCCTTTCAGAGAAAATCACTTTCCTTTGAAAGCGCCTTAAGCTACTTACAAGCATTCAACAGAAATTCACATGCGTTTCTCTGTAAGAAAAGCAGTCTGTTCCAACACTTCAATTCACTGTGCGAAGTGAAATGAGTGTTGCTTCACTTTCTAAATGCTGTCATATCAGAGAAAATCACTTTCCTTTGAAAGTGCCTTAAGCTACTTACAAGCTTTTACAAAAAACTCACATGCGTTTCTCTGAAAGAGAAGCAGTCTGTTCCAACACTTCAATTCACTGTGCGAAGTGAATGGAGTGTTGCTTCACTTTCTAAATGCTGTCCTGTCAGAGAAAATCACTTTCCTTTGAAAGTGCCTTAAGCTACTTACAAGCATTCAACAGAAATTCACATGCGTTTCTCTGAAAGTGAAGCAGTCTGTTCCAACACTTCAATTCACTGTGCGAAGTGAATGGAGTGTTGCTTCACTTTCTAAATGCTGTCCTTTCAGAGAAAATCACTTTCCTTTGATAGTGCCTTAAGCTACTTACAAGCATTCAACAGAAATTCACATGCGTATCTCTGAAAGAGAAGCAGTCTGTTCCAACACTTCAATTCACTGTGCGAAGTGAATGGAGTGTTGCTTCACTTTCTAAATGCTGTCCTGTCAGAGAAAATCACTTTCCTTTGAAAGTGCCTTAAGCAACTTACAAGCTTTCACAAAAAACTCACATCCGTTTCTCTGAAAGAGAAGCAGTCTGTTCCAACACTTCAATTCACTGTGCGAAGTGAATGGAGGGTTGCTTCACTTTCTAAATGCTGTCCTTTCAGAGAAAGTCACTTTCCTTTGAAAGTGCCTTAAGCTACTTACAAGCATTCAACAGAAATTCACATGCGTTTCTCTGAAAGAGAAGCAGTCTGTTCCAACACTTCAATTCACTGTGCGAAGTGAATGGAGTGTTGCTTCACTTTCTAAATGCTGTCCTTTCAGAGAAAATCACTTTCCTTTGAAAGTGCCTTAAGCTACTTACAAGCTTTCACAAAAAACTCACATGCGTTTCTCTGAAAGAGAAGCAGTCTGTTCCAACACTTCAATTCACTGTGCGAAGTGAATGGAGTGTTGCTTTACTTTCTAAATCCTGTCCTTTCAGAGAAAATCACTTTCCTTTGAAAGTGCCTTAAGCTACTTACAAGCATTCAACAGAAATTCACATGCGTTTCTCTGAAAGAGAAGCAGTCTGTTCCAACACTTCAATTCACTGTGCGAAGTGAATGGAGTGTTGCTTCACTTTCTAAATGCTGTCCTTTCAGAGAAAATCACTTTCCTTTGAAAGTGCCTTAAGCTACTTACAAGCATTCAACAGAAATTCACATGCGTATCTCTGAAAGAGAAGCAGTCTGTTCCAACACTTCAATTCACTGTGCGAAGTGAATGGAGTGTTGCTTCACTTTCTAAATGCTGTCCTGTCAGAGAAAATCACTTTCCTTTGAAAGTGCCTTAAGCTACTTACAAGCTTTCACAAAAAACTCACATCCGTTTCTCTGAAAAAGAAGCAGTCTGTACCAACACTTCAATTCACTGTGCGAAGTGAATGGAGTGTTGCTTCACTTTCTAAATGCTGTCCTTTCAGAGAAAATCTCTTTCCTTTGAAAGTGCCTTAAGCTACTTACAAGCTTTCACAAAAGACTCACATGCGTTTCTCTGAAAGAGAAGCAGTCTGTTCCAACACTTCAATTCACTGTGCGAAGTGAATGGAGTGTTGCTTCACTTTCTACATGCTGTCCTTTCAGAGAAACTCACTTTCCTTTGAAAGTGCCTTAAGCTACTTACAAGCTTTCACAAAAAACTCACATCCGTTTCTCTGAAAGAGAAGCAGTCTGTTCCAACACTTCAATTCACTGTGCGAAGTGAATGGAGTGTTGCTTCACTTTCTAAATGCTGTCCTTTCAGAGAAAATCACTTTCTTTGAAAGTGCCTTAAGCTACTTACAAGCATTCAACAGAAATTCACATGTGTTTCTCTGAAAGAGAAGCATTCTGTTCCAACACTTCAATTCACTGTGCGAAGTGAATGGAGTGTTGCTTCACTTTCTAAATGCTGTCCTTTCAAAGAAAATCACTTTCCTTTGAAAGTACCTTAAGCTACTTACAAGCACTCACAAAAAACTCACATCCATTTCTCTGAAATAGAAGCCGTCTGTTCCAACACTTCAATTCACTGTGCGAAGTGAATGGAGTGTTGCTTCACTTTCTAAATGCTGTCCTGTCAGAGAAAATCACTTTCTATGAAATTGCCTTAAGCTACTTACAAGCTTTCACAAAAAACTCACATCCGTTTCTCTGAAAGAGAAGCAGTCTGTTCCAACACTTCAATTCACTCTGCGAAGTGAATGGAGTGTTGCTTCACTTTCTAAATGCTGTCCTTTCAGAGAAAATCACTTTCCTTTGAAAGTGCCTTAAGCTACTTACAAGCATTCAACAGAAATTCACATGCGTTTCTCTGAAAGAGAAGCAGTCTGTTCCAACACTTCAATTCACTGTGCGAAGTGAATGGAGTGTTGCTTCACTTTCTAAATGCTGTCCTTTCAGAGAAAATCACTTTCCTTTGAAAGTGCCTTAAGCTACTTACAAGCATTCAACAGAAATTCACATGCGTTTCTCTGAAAGAGAAGCAGTCTGTTCCAACACTTCAATTCACTGTGCGAAGTGAATGGAGTGTTGCTTCACTTTCTAAATGCTGTCCTTTCAGAGAAAATCACTTTCCTTTGAAAGTGCCTTAAGCTACTTACAAGCATTCAACAGAAATTCACATGGGTTTCTCTGAAAGAGAAGCTGTCTGTTCCAACACTTCAATTCACTGTGCGAAGTGAATGGAGTGTTGCTTCACTTTCTAAATGCTGTCCTTTCAGAGAAAATCACTTTCCTTTGAAAGTGCCTTAAGCTACTTACAAGCTTTCACAAAAAACTCACATGCGTTTCTCTGAAAGAGAAGCAGTCTGTTCCAACACTTCAATTCACTGTGCGAAGTGAATGGAGTGTTGCTTCACTTTCTACATGCTGTCCTGTCAGAGAAAATCACTTTCCTTTGAAAGTGCCTTAAGCTACTTACAAGCATTCAACAGAAATTCACATGCGTTTCTCTGTAAGAGAAGCAGTCTGTTCCAACACTTCAATTCACTGTGCGAAGTGAATGGAGTGTTGCTTCACTTTCTAAATGCTGTCCTTTCAGAGAAAATCACTTTCCTTTGAAAGCGCCTTAAGCTACTTACAAGCATTCAACAGAAATTCACATGCGATTCTCTGTAAGAGAAGCAGTCTGTTCCAACACTTCAATTCAATGTGCGAAGTGAATGGAGTGTTGCTTCACTTTCTAAATGCTGTCCTGTCAGAGAAAATCTCTTTCCTTTGAAAGTGCCTTAAGCTACTTACAAGCTTTTACAAAAAACTCACATGCGTTTCTCTGAAAGAGAAGCAGTCTGTTCCAACACTTCAATTCACTGTGCGAAGTGAATGGAGTGTTGCTTTACTTTCTAAATCCTGTCCTTTCAGAGAAAATCACTTTCCTTTGAAAGTGCCTTAAGCTACTTACAAGCATTCAACAGAAATTCACATGCGTTTCTCTGAAAGAGAAGCAGTCTGTTCCAACACTTCAATTCACTGTGCGAAGTGAATGGAGTGTTGCTTCACTTTCTAAATGCTGTCCTTTCAGAGAAAATCACTTTCCTTTGAAAGTGCCTTAAGCTACTTACAAGCATTCAACAGAAATTCACATGCGTATCTCTGAAAGAGAAGCAGTCTGTTCCAACACTTCAATTCACTGTGCGAAGTGAATGGAGTGTTGCTTCACTTTCTAAATGCTGTCCTTTCAGAGAAAATCACTTTCCTTTGAAAGTGCCCTAAGCTACTTACAAGCATTCAACAGAAATTCACATGTGTTTCTCTGAAAGAGAAGCATTCTGTTCCAACACTTCAATTCACTGTGCGAAGTGAATGGAGTGTTGCTTCACTTTCTAAATGCTGTCCTTTCAAAGAAAATCACTTTCCTTTGAAAGCGCCTTAAGCTACTTACAAGCATTCAACAGAAATTCACAGGCGTTTCTCTGAAAGAATAGCAGTCTGTTCCAACACTTCAATTCACTGTGCGAAGTGAATGGAGTGTTGCTTCACTTTCTAAATGCTGTCCTTTCAGAGAAAATCTCTTTCCTTTGAAAGTGCCTTAAGCTACTTACAAGCTTTCACAAAAAACTCCCATCCGTTTCTCTGAAAGAGAAGCAGTCTGTTCCAACACTTGAATTCACTGTGCGAAGTGAATGGAGTGTTGCTTCACTTTCTAAATGCTGTCCTTTCAGAGAAAATCACTTTCCTTTGAAAGTGCCTTAAGCTACTTACAAGCATTCAACAGAAATTCACATGTGTTTCTCTGAAAGAGAAGCATTCTGTTCCAACACTTCAATTCACTGTGCGAAGTGAATGGAGTGTTGCTTCACTTTCTAAATGCTGTCCTTTCAAAGAAAATCACTTTCCTTTGAAAGTACCTTAAGCTACTTACAAGCACTCACAAAAAACTCACATCCATTTCTCTGAAATAGAAGCCGTCTGTTCCAACACTTCAATTCACTGTGCGAAGTGAATGGAGTGTTGCTTCACTTTCTAAATGCTGTCCTTTCAGAGAAAATCTCTTTCCTTTGAAAGTGCCTTAAGCTACTTACAAGCTTTCACAAAAAACTCACATGCGTTTCTCTGAAAGAGAAGCAGTCGGTTCCAACACTTCAATTCACTGTGCGAAGTGAATGGAGTGTTGCTTCACTTTCTACATGCTGTCCTTTCAGAGAAACTCACTTTCCTTTGAAAGTGCCTTAAGCTCTTACAAGCTTTCACAAAAAACTCACATGCGTTTCTCTGAAAGAGAAGCAGTCTGTTCCAACACTTCAATTCACTGTGCGAAGTGAATGGAGTGTTGCTTCACTTTCTAGTGATTTTCAGAGAAAATCACTTTCTTTGAAAGTGCCTTAAGCTACTTACAAGTGTTGCTTCACTTTCTAGTGATTTTCAGAGAAAATCACTTTCTTTGAAAGTGCCTTAAGCTACTTACAAGCTTTCACAAAAAACTCACATCCGTTTCTCTGAAAGAGAAGCAGTCTGTTCCAACACTTCAATTCACTGTGCGAAGTGAATGGAGTGTTGCTTCACTTTCTAAATGCTGTCCTTTCAGAGAAAATCACTTTCCTTTGAAAGTGCCTTAAGCTACTTACAAGCATTGAACAGAAATTCACATGCGTTTCTCTGAAAGAGAAGCAGTCTGTTCCAACACTTCAATTCACTGTGCGAAGTGAATGGAGTGTTGCTTCACTTTCTAAATGCTGTCCTTTCAGAGAAAATCACATTCCTTTGAAAGTGCCTTAAGCTGCTTACAAGCATTCAACAGAAATTTACATGCGTTTCTCTGAAAGAGAAGTAGTCTGTTCCAACACTGCAATTCACTGTTCGAAGTGAATGGAGTATTGCTTCAATTTCTAAATGCTGTCCTGTCAGAGAAAATCACTTTCCTTTGAAAGTGCCTTAAGCTACTTACAAGCTTTCACAAAAGACTCACATTCGTTTCTCTGAAAGAGAAGCAGTCTGTTCCAACACTTCAATTCACTGTGCGAAGTGAATGGAGTGTTGCTTCACTTTCTAAATGCTGTCCTTTCAGAGAAAATCACTTTCCTTTGAAAGCGCCTTAAGCTACTTATAAGCATTCAACAGAAATTCACATGCGTTTCTCTGTAAGAGAAGCAGTCTGTTCCAACACTTCAATTCACTGTGCGAAGTGAAATGAGTGTTGCTTCACTTTCTAAATGCTGTCATATCAGAGAAAATCACTTTCCTTTGAAAGTGCCTTAAGCTACTTACAAGCTTTTACAAAAAACTCACATGCGTTTCTCTGAAAGAGAAGCAGTCTGTTCCAACACTTCAATTCACTGTGCGAAGTGAATGGAGTGTTGCTTCACTTTCTAAATGCTGTCCTGTCAGAGAAAATCACTTTCCTTTGAAAGTGCCTTAAGCTACTTACAAGCATTCAACAGAAATTCACATGCGTTTCTCTGAAAGTGAAGCAGTCTGTTCCAACACTTCAATTCACTGTGCGAAGTGAATGGAGTGTTGCTTCACTTTATAAATGCTGTCCTTTCAGAGAAAATCACTTTCCTTTGATAGTGCCTTAAGCTACTTACAAGCATTCAACAGAAATTCACATGCGTATCTCTGAAAGAGAAGCAGTCTGTTCCAACACTTCAATTCACTGTGCGAAGTGAATGGAGTGTTGCTTCACTTTCTAAATGCTGTCCTGTCAGAGAAAATCACTTTCCTTTGAAAGTGCCTTAAGCAACTTACAAGCTTTCACAAAAAACTCACATCCGTTTCTCTGAAAGAGAAGCAGTCTGTTCCAACACTTCAATTCACTGTGCGAAGTGAATGGAGGGTTGCTTCACTTTCTAAATGCTGTCCTTTCAGAGAAAGTCACTTTCCTTTGAAAGTGCCTTAAGCTACTTACAAGCATTCAACAGAAATTCACATGCGTTTCTCTGAAAGAGAAGCAGTCTGTTCCAACACTTCAATTCACTGTGCGAAGTGAATGGAGTGTTGCTTCACTTTCTAAATGCTGTCCTTTCAGAGAAAATCACTTTCCTTTGAAAGTGCCTTAAGCTACTTACAAGCTTTCACAAAAAACTCACATGCGTTTCTCTGAAAGAGAAGCAGTCTGTTCCAACACTTCAATTCACTGTGCGAAGTGAATGGAGTGTTGCTTTACTTTCTAAATCCTGTCCTTTCAGAGAAAATCACTTTCCTTTGAAAGTGCCTTAAGCTACTTACAAGCATTCAACAGAAATTCACATGCGTTTCTCTGAAAGAGAAGCAGTCTGTTCCAACACTTCAATTCACTGTGCGAAGTGAATGGAGTGTTGCTTCACTTTCTAAATGCTGTCCTTTCAGAGAAAATCACTTTCCTTTGAAAGTGCCTTAAGCTACTTACAAGCATTCAACAGAAATTCACATGCGTATCTCTGAAAGAGAAGCAGTCTGTTCCAACACTTCAATTCACTGTGCGAAGTGAATGGAGTGTTGCTTCACTTTCTAAATGCTGTCCTGTCAGAGAAAATCACTTTCCTTTGAAAGTGCCTTAAGCTACTTACAAGCTTTCACAAAAAACTCACATCCGTTTCTCTGAAAAAGAAGCAGTCTGTACCAACACTTCAATTCACTGTGCGAAGTGAATGGAGTGTTGCTTCACTTTCTAAATGCTGTCCTTTCAGAGAAAATCTCTTTCCTTTGAAAGTGCCTTAAGCTACTTACAAGCTTTCACAAAAAACTCACATGCGTTTCTCTGAAAGAGAAGCAGTCTGTTCCAACACTTCAATTCACTGTGCGAAGTGAATGGAGTGTTGCTTCACTTTCTACATGCTGTCCTTTCAGAGAAACTCACTTTCCTTTGAAAGTGCCTTAAGCTACTTACAAGCTTTCACAAAAAACTCACATCCGTTTCTCTGAAAGAGAAGCAGTCTGTTCCAACACTTCAATTCACTGTGCGAAGTGAATGGAGTGTTGCTTCACTTTCTAAATGCTGTCCTTTCAGAGAAAATCACTTTCCTTTGAAAGTGCCTTAAGCTACTTACAAGCATTCAACAGAAATTCACATGTGTTTCTCTGAAAGAGAAGCATTCTGTTCCAACACTTCAATTCACTGTGCGAAGTGAATGGAGTGTTGCTTCACTTTCTAAATGCTGTCCTTTCAAAGAAAATCACTTTCCTTTGAAAGTACCTTAAGCTACTTACAAGCACTCACAAAAAACTCACATCCATTTCTCTGAAATAGAAGCCGTCTGTTCCAACACTTCAATTCACTGTGCGAAGTGAATGGAGTGTTGCTTCACTTTCTAAATGCTGTCCTGTCAGAGAAAATCACTTTCTATGAAATTGCCTTAAGCTACTTACAAGCTTTCACAAAAAACTCACATCCGTTTCTCTGAAAGAGAAGCAGTCTGTTCCAACACTTCAATTCACTCTGCGAAGTGAATGGAGTGTTGCTTCACTTTCTAAATGCTGTCCTTTCAGAGAAAATCACTTTCCTTTGAAAGTGCCTTAAGCTACTTACAAGCATTCAACAGAAATTCACATGCGTTTCTCTGAAAGAGAAGCAGTCTGTTCCAACACTTCAATTCACTGTGCGAAGTGAATGGAGTGTTGCTTCACTTTCTAAATGCTGTCCTTTCAGAGAAAATCACTTTCCTTTGAAAGTGCCTTAAGCTACTTACAAGCATTCAACAGAAATTCACATGCGTTTCTCTGAAAGAGAAGCAGTCTGTTCCAACACTTCAATTCACTGTGCGAAGTGAATGGAGTGTTGCTTCACTTTCTAAATGCTGTCCTTTCAGAGAAAATCACTTTACTTTGAAAGTGCCTTAAGCTACTTACAAGCTTTCACAAAAAGTCACATCCGTTTCTCTGAAAGAGAAGCAGTCTGTTCCAACACTTCAATTCACTGTGCGAAGTGAATGGAGTGTTGCTTCACTTTCTAAATGCTGTCCTTTCAGAGAAAATCACCTTCCTTTGAAAGTGCCTTAAGCTACTTACAAGCATTCAACAGAAATTCACATGCATTTCCCTGAAAGAGAAGCAGTCTGTTCCAACACTTCAATTCACTGTGCGAAGTGAATGGAGTGTTGCTTCACTTTCTAAATGCTGTCCTTTCAGAGAAAATCACTTTCCTTTGAAAGTGCCTTAAGCTACTTACAAGTATTCAACAGAAATTCACATGCGTTTCTCTGAAAGAAAAGCAGTCTGTTCCAACACTTCAATTCACTGTGCGAAGTGAATGGAGTGTTGCTTCACTTTCTAAATGCTGTCCTTTCACAGAAAATCACTTTCCTTTAAAAGTGCCATAAGCTACTTACAAGCTTTCACAAAAAACTCACATGCGTTTCTCTGAAAGAGAAGCAGTCTGTTCCAACACTTCAATTCACTGTGCGAAGTGAATGGAGTGTTGCTTCACTTTCTAAATGCTGTCCTTTCAGAGAAAATCACTTTCCTTTGAAAGTGCCTTAAGCTACTTACAAGTTTTCACAAAAAACTCACATCCGTTTCTCTGAAAGAGAAGCAGTCTGTTCCACCACTTCAATTCACTGTGCGAAGTGAATGGAGTGTTGCTTCACTTTCTAAATGCTGTCCTTTCAGAGAAAAACACTTTCCTTTGAAAGTGCCTTAAGCTAATTACAAGCATTCAACAGAAATTCACATGCGTTTCTCGGAAAGAGAAGCAGTCTGTTCCAACACTTCAATTCACTGTGCGAAGTGAATGGAGTGTTACTTCACTTTCTAAATGCTGTCCTTTCAGAGAAAATCACTTTCCTTTGAAAGTGCCTTAAGCTACTTACAAGCATTGAACAGAAATTCACATGCGTTTCTCTGAAAGAGAAGCAGTCTGTTCCAACACTTCAATTCACTCTGCGAAGTGAATGGAGTGTTGCTTCACTTTCTAAATGCTGTCCTTTCACAGAAAATCACTTTCCTTTGAAAGTGCCTTAAGCTACTTAGAAGCTTTCACAAAAAACTCACATGCGTTTCTCTGAAAGAGAAGCAGTCTGTTCCAACACTTCAATTCACTGTGCGAAGTGAATGGAGTGTTGCTTCACTTTCTAAATGCTGTCCTTTCAGAGAAAATCACTTTCCTTTGAAAGTGCCTTAAGCTACTTACAAGCATTGAACAGAAATTCACATGCGTTTCTCTGTAAGAGAAGCAGTCTGTTCCAACACTTCAATTCACTGTGCGAAGTGAATGGAGTGTTGCTTCACTTTCTAAATGCTGTCCTTTCAGAGAAAATCACTTTCTTTGGAAGTGCCTTAAGCTACTTACAAGCTTTCACAAAAAACTCACATGCGCTCCTCTGAAAGAGAAGCAGTCTGTTCCAACACTTCAATTCACTGTGCGAAGTGAATGGAGTGTTGCTTCACTTTCTAAATGCTGTCCTTTCAGAGAAAATCACTTTCCTTTGAAAGTGCCTTAAGCTACTTACAAGCATTGAACAGAAATTCACATGCGTTTCTCTGAAAGAGAAGCAGTCTGTTCCAACACTTCAATTCACTCTGCGAAGTGAATGGAGTGTTGCTTCACTTTCTAAATGCTGTCCTTTCACAGAAAATCACTTTCCTTTGAAAGTGCCTTAAGCTACTTACAAGCTTTCACAAAAAACTCACATGCGTTTCTCTGAAAGAGAAGCAGTCTGTTCCAACACTTCAATTCACTGTGCGAAGTGAATGGAGTGTTGCTTCACTTTCTATATGCTGTCCTTTCAGAGAAAATCACTTTCCTTTGAAAGTGCCTTAAGCTACTTACAAGCATTGAACAGAAATTCACATGCGTTTCTCTGTAAGAGAAGCAGTCTGTTCCAACATTTCAATTCACTGTGCGAAGTGAATGGAGTGTTGCTTCACTTTCTAAATGCTGTCCTTTCAGAGAAAATCACTTTCCTTTGAAAGTGCCTTAAGCTACTTACAAGCATTCACAAAAAACTCACATCCGTTTCTCTGAAAAAGAAGCCGTCTGTTCCAACACTTCAATTCACTGTGCGAAGTGAATGGAGTGTTGCTTCACTTTCTAAATGTTGTCCTGTCAGAGAAAATCACTTTCTTTGAAATTGCCTTAAGAACTTACAAGCTTTCACAAAAAACTCACATCCGTTTCTCTGAAAGAGAAGCAGTCTGTTCCAACATTTCAATTCACTGTGCGAAGTGAATGGAGTGTTGCTTCACTTTCTAAATGCTGTCATGTCAGAGAAAATCACTTTCCTTTGAAAGTGCCTTAAGCTACTTACAAGCTTTTACAAAAAACTCACATGCGTTTCTCTGAAAGAGAAGCAGTCTGTTCCAACACTTCAATTCACTGTGCGAAGTGAATGGAGTGTTGCTTCACTTTCTAAATGCTGTCCTGTCAGAGAAAATCACTTTCCTTTGAAAGTGCCTTAAGCTACTTACAAACATTCAACAGAAATTCATATGCGTTTCTCTGACAGAGAAGCAGTCTGTTCCAACACTTCAATTCACTGTGCGAAGTGAATGGAGTGTTGCTTCACTTTCTAAATGCTGTCCTTTCAGAGAAAATCACTTTCCTTTGAAAGCGCCTTAAGCTACTTACAAGCATTCAACAGAAATTCACATGTGTTTCTCTGTAAGAGAAGCAGTCTGTTCCAACACTTCAATTCACTTTGCGAAGTGAAATGAGTGTTGCTTCACTTTCTAAATGCTGTAATGTCAGAGAAAATCACTTTCCTTTGAAAGTGCCTTAAGCTACTTACAAGCTTTTACAAAAAACTCACATGCGTTTCTCTGAAAGAGAAGCAGTCTGTTCCAACACTTCAATTCACTGTGCGAAGTGAATGGAGTGTTGCTTCACTTTCTAAATGCTGTCCTGTCGGAGAAAATCACTTTCCTTTGAAAGTGCCTTAAGCTACTTACAAGCATTCAACAGAAATTCACATGCGTTTCTCTGAAAGAGAAGCAGTCTGTTCCAACACTTCAATTCACTGCGCGAAGTGAATGGAGTGTTGCTTCACTTTCTAAATGCTGTCCTTTCAGAGAAAATCACTTTCCTTTGATAGTTCCTTAAGCTACTTACAAGCATTCAACAGAAATTCACCTGCGTTTCTCTGAAAGAGAAGCAGTCTGTTCCAACACTTCAATTCACTGTGCAAAGTGAATGGAGTGTTGCTTCACTTTCTAAATGCTGTCCTGTCAGAGAAAATCACTTTCCTTTGAAAGTGCCTTAAGCTACTTACAAGCTTTTACAAAAAACTCACATGCGTTTCTCTGAAAGAGAAGCAGTCTGTTCCAACACTTCAATTCACTGTGCGAAGTGAATGGAGTGTTGCTTTACTTTCTAAATCCTGTCCTTTCAGAGAAAATCACTTTCCTTTGAAAGTGCCTTAAGCTACTTACAAGCATTCAACAGAAATTCACATGCGTTTCTCTGAAAGAGAAGCAGTCTGTTCCAACACTTCAATTCACTGTGCGAAGTGAATGGAGTGTTGCTTCACTTTCTAAATGCTGTCCTTTCAGAGAAAATCACTTTCCTTTGAAAGTGCCTTAAGCTACTTACAAGCATTCAACAGAAATTCACATGCGTATCTCTGAAAGAGAAGCAGTCTGTTCCAACACTTCAATTCACTGTGCGAAGTGAATGGAGTGTTGCTTCACTTTCTAAATGCTGTCCTTTCAGAGAAAATCACTTTCCTTTGAAAGTGCCCTAAGCTACTTACAAGCATTCAACAGAAATTCACATGTGTTTCTCTGAAAGAGAAGCATTCTGTTCCAACACTTCAATTCACTGTGCGAAGTGAATGGAGTGTTGCTTCACTTTCTAAATGCTGTCCTTTCAAAGAAAATCACTTTCCTTTGAAAGCGCCTTAAGCTACTTACAAGCATTCAACAGAAATTCACAGGCGTTTCTCTGAAAGAATAGCAGTCTGTTCCAACACTTCAATTCACTGTGCGAAGTGAATGGAGTGTTGCTTCACTTTCTAAATGCTGTCCTTTCAGAGAAAATCTCTTTCCTTTGAAAGTGCCTTAAGCTACTTACAAGCTTTCACAAAAAACTCCCATCCGTTTCTCTGAAAGAGAAGCAGTCTGTTCCAACACTTGAATTCACTGTGCGAAGTGAATGGAGTGTTGCTTCACTTTCTAAATGCTGTCCTTTCAGAGAAAATCACTTTCCTTTGAAAGTGCCTTAAGCTACTTACAAGCATTCAACAGAAATTCACATGTGTTTCTCTGAAAGAGAAGCATTCTGTTCCAACACTTCAATTCACTGTGCGAAGTGAATGGAGTGTTGCTTCACTTTCTAAATGCTGTCCTTTCAAAGAAAATCACTTTCCTTTGAAAGTACCTTAAGCTACTTACAAGCACTCACAAAAAACTCACATCCATTTCTCTGAAATAGAAGCCGTCTGTTCCAACACTTCAATTCACTGTGCGAAGTGAATGGAGTGTTGCTTCACTTTCTAAATGCTGTCCTTTCAGAGAAAATCTCTTTCCTTTGAAAGTGCCTTAAGCTACTTACAAGCTTTCACAAAAAACTCACATGCGTTTCTCTGAAAGAGAAGCAGTCGGTTCCAACACTTCAATTCACTGTGCGAAGTGAATGGAGTGTTGCTTCACTTTCTACATGCTGTCCTTTCAGAGAAACTCACTTTCCTTTGAAAGTGCCTTAAGCTCTTACAAGCTTTCACAAAAAACTCACATGCGTTTCTCTGAAAGAGAAGCAGTCTGTTCCAACACTTCAATTCACTGTGCGAAGTGAATGGAGTGTTGCTTCACTTTCTAGTGATTTTCAGAGAAAATCACTTTCTTTGAAAGTGCCTTAAGCTACTTACAAGTGTTGCTTCACTTTCTAGTGATTTTCAGAGAAAATCACTTTCTTTGAAAGTGCCTTAAGCTACTTACAAGCTTTCACAAAAAACTCACATCCGTTTCTCTGAAAGAGAAGCAGTCTGTTCCAACACTTCAATTCACTGTGCGAAGTGAATGGAGTGTTGCTTCACTTTCTAAATGCTGTCCTTTCAGAGAAAATCACTTTCCTTTGAAAGTGCCTTAAGCTACTTACAAGCATTGAACAGAAATTCACATGCGTTTCTCTGAAAGAGAAGCAGTCTGTTCCAACACTTCAATTCACTGTGCGAAGTGAATGGAGTGTTGCTTCACTTTCTAAATGCTGTCCTTTCAGAGAAAATCACATTCCTTTGAAAGTGCCTTAAGCTGCTTACAAGCATTCAACAGAAATTTACATGCGTTTCTCTGAAAGAGAAGTAGTCTGTTCCAACACTGCAATTCACTGTTCGAAGTGAATGGAGTATTGCTTCAATTTCTAAATGCTGTCCTGTCAGAGAAAATCACTTTCCTTTGAAAGTGCCTTAAGCTACTTACAAGCTTTCACAAAAGACTCACATTCGTTTCTCTGAAAGAGAAGCAGTCTGTTCCAACACTTCAATTCACTGTGCGAAGTGAATGGAGTGTTGCTTCACTTTCTAAATGCTGTCCTTTCAGAGAAAATCACTTTCCTTTGAAAGCGCCTTAAGCTACTTATAAGCATTCAACAGAAATTCACATGCGTTTCTCTGTAAGAGAAGCAGTCTGTTCCAACACTTCAATTCACTGTGCGAAGTGAAATGAGTGTTGCTTCACTTTCTAAATGCTGTCATATCAGAGAAAATCACTTTCCTTTGAAAGTGCCTTAAGCTACTTACAAGCTTTTACAAAAAACTCACATGCGTTTCTCTGAAAGAGAAGCAGTCTGTTCCAACACTTCAATTCACTGTGCGAAGTGAATGGAGTGTTGCTTCACTTTCTAAATGCTGTCCTGTCAGAGAAAATCACTTTCCTTTGAAAGTGCCTTAAGCTACTTACAAGCATTCAACAGAAATTCACATGCGTTTCTCTGAAAGTGAAGCAGTCTGTTCCAACACTTCAATTCACTGTGCGAAGTGAATGGAGTGTTGCTTCACTTTATAAATGCTGTCCTTTCAGAGAAAATCACTTTCCTTTGATAGTGCCTTAAGCTACTTACAAGCATTCAACAGAAATTCACATGCGTATCTCTGAAAGAGAAGCAGTCTGTTCCAACACTTCAATTCACTGTGCGAAGTGAATGGAGTGTTGCTTCACTTTCTAAATGCTGTCCTGTCAGAGAAAATCACTTTCCTTTGAAAGTGCCTTAAGCAACTTACAAGCTTTCACAAAAAACTCACATCCGTTTCTCTGAAAGAGAAGCAGTCTGTTCCAACACTTCAATTCACTGTGCGAAGTGAATGGAGGGTTGCTTCACTTTCTAAATGCTGTCCTTTCAGAGAAAGTCACTTTCCTTTGAAAGTGCCTTAAGCTACTTACAAGCATTCAACAGAAATTCACATGCGTTTCTCTGAAAGAGAAGCAGTCTGTTCCAACACTTCAATTCACTGTGCGAAGTGAATGGAGTGTTGCTTCACTTTCTAAATGCTGTCCTTTCAGAGAAAATCACTTTCCTTTGAAAGTGCCTTAAGCTACTTACAAGCTTTCACAAAAAACTCACATGCGTTTCTCTGAAAGAGAAGCAGTCTGTTCCAACACTTCAATTCACTGTGCGAAGTGAATGGAGTGTTGCTTTACTTTCTAAATCCTGTCCTTTCAGAGAAAATCACTTTCCTTTGAAAGTGCCTTAAGCTACTTACAAGCATTCAACAGAAATTCACATGCGTTTCTCTGAAAGAGAAGCAGTCTGTTCCAACACTTCAATTCACTGTGCGAAGTGAATGGAGTGTTGCTTCACTTTCTAAATGCTGTCCTTTCAGAGAAAATCACTTTCCTTTGAAAGTGCCTTAAGCTACTTACAAGCATTCAACAGAAATTCACATGCGTATCTCTGAAAGAGAAGCAGTCTGTTCCAACACTTCAATTCACTGTGCGAAGTGAATGGAGTGTTGCTTCACTTTCTAAATGCTGTCCTGTCAGAGAAAATCACTTTCCTTTGAAAGTGCCTTAAGCTACTTACAAGCTTTCACAAAAAACTCACATCCGTTTCTCTGAAAAAGAAGCAGTCTGTACCAACACTTCAATTCACTGTGCGAAGTGAATGGAGTGTTGCTTCACTTTCTAAATGCTGTCCTTTCAGAGAAAATCTCTTTCCTTTGAAAGTGCCTTAAGCTACTTACAAGCTTTCACAAAAAACTCACATGCGTTTCTCTGAAAGAGAAGCAGTCTGTTCCAACACTTCAATTCACTGTGCGAAGTGAATGGAGTGTTGCTTCACTTTCTACATGCTGTCCTTTCAGAGAAACTCACTTTCCTTTGAAAGTGCCTTAAGCTACTTACAAGCTTTCACAAAAAACTCACATCCGTTTCTCTGAAAGAGAAGCAGTCTGTTCCAACACTTCAATTCACTGTGCGAAGTGAATGGAGTGTTGCTTCACTTTCTAAATGCTGTCCTTTCAGAGAAAATCACTTTCCTTTGAAAGTGCCTTAAGCTACTTACAAGCATTCAACAGAAATTCACATGTGTTTCTCTGAAAGAGAAGCATTCTGTTCCAACACTTCAATTCACTGTGCGAAGTGAATGGAGTGTTGCTTCACTTTCTAAATGCTGTCCTTTCAAAGAAAATCACTTTCCTTTGAAAGTACCTTAAGCTACTTACAAGCACTCACAAAAAACTCACATCCATTTCTCTGAAATAGAAGCCGTCTGTTCCAACACTTCAATTCACTGTGCGAAGTGAATGGAGTGTTGCTTCACTTTCTAAATGCTGTCCTGTCAGAGAAAATCACTTTCTATGAAATTGCCTTAAGCTACTTACAAGCTTTCACAAAAAACTCACATCCGTTTCTCTGAAAGAGAAGCAGTCTGTTCCAACACTTCAATTCACTCTGCGAAGTGAATGGAGTGTTGCTTCACTTTCTAAATGCTGTCCTTTCAGAGAAAATCACTTTCCTTTGAAAGTGCCTTAAGCTACTTACAAGCATTCAACAGAAATTCACATGCGTTTCTCTGAAAGAGAAGCAGTCTGTTCCAACACTTCAATTCACTGTGCGAAGTGAATGGAGTGTTGCTTCACTTTCTAAATGCTGTCCTTTCAGAGAAAATCACTTTCCTTTGAAAGTGCCTTAAGCTACTTACAAGCATTCAACAGAAATTCACATGCGTTTCTCTGAAAGAGAAGCAGTCTGTTCCAACACTTCAATTCACTGTGCGAAGTGAATGGAGTGTTGCTTCACTTTCTAAATGCTGTCCTTTCAGAGAAAATCACTTTACTTTGAAAGTGCCTTAAGCTACTTACAAGCTTTCACAAAAAGTCACATCCGTTTCTCTGAAAGAGAAGCAGTCTGTTCCAACACTTCAATTCACTGTGCGAAGTGAATGGAGTGTTGCTTCACTTTCTAAATGCTGTCCTTTCAGAGAAAATCACCTTCCTTTGAAAGTGCCTTAAGCTACTTACAAGCATTCAACAGAAATTCACATGCATTTCCCTGAAAGAGAAGCAGTCTGTTCCAACACTTCAATTCACTGTGCGAAGTGAATGGAGTGTTGCTTCACTTTCTAAATGCTGTCCTTTCAGAGAAAATCACTTTCCTTTGAAAGTGCCTTAAGCTACTTACAAGTATTCAACAGAAATTCACATGCGTTTCTCTGAAAGAAAAGCAGTCTGTTCCAACACTTCAATTCACTGTGCGAAGTGAATGGAGTGTTGCTTCACTTTCTAAATGCTGTCCTTTCACAGAAAATCACTTTCCTTTAAAAGTGCCATAAGCTACTTACAAGCTTTCACAAAAAACTCACATGCGTTTCTCTGAAAGAGAAGCAGTCTGTTCCAACACTTCAATTCACTGTGCGAAGTGAATGGAGTGTTGCTTCACTTTCTAAATGCTGTCCTTTCAGAGAAAATCACTTTCCTTTGAAAGTGCCTTAAGCTACTTACAAGTTTTCACAAAAAACTCACATCCGTTTCTCTGAAAGAGAAGCAGTCTGTTCCACCACTTCAATTCACTGTGCGAAGTGAATGGAGTGTTGCTTCACTTTCTAAATGCTGTCCTTTCAGAGAAAAACACTTTCCTTTGAAAGTGCCTTAAGCTAATTACAAGCATTCAACAGAAATTCACATGCGTTTCTCGGAAAGAGAAGCAGTCTGTTCCAACACTTCAATTCACTGTGCGAAGTGAATGGAGTGTTACTTCACTTTCTAAATGCTGTCCTTTCAGAGAAAATCACTTTCCTTTGAAAGTGCCTTAAGCTACTTACAAGCATTGAACAGAAATTCACATGCGTTTCTCTGAAAGAGAAGCAGTCTGTTCCAACACTTCAATTCACTCTGCGAAGTGAATGGAGTGTTGCTTCACTTTCTAAATGCTGTCCTTTCACAGAAAATCACTTTCCTTTGAAAGTGCCTTAAGCTACTTAGAAGCTTTCACAAAAAACTCACATGCGTTTCTCTGAAAGAGAAGCAGTCTGTTCCAACACTTCAATTCACTGTGCGAAGTGAATGGAGTGTTGCTTCACTTTCTAAATGCTATCCTTTCAGAGAAAATCACTTTCCTTTGAAAGTGCCTTAAGCTACTTACAAGCATTGAACAGAAATTCACATGCGTTTCTCTGTAAGAGAAGCAGTCTGTTCCAACACTTCAATTCACTGTGCGAAGTGAATGGAGTGTTGCTTCACTTTCTAAATGCTGTCCTTTCAGAGAAAATCACTTTCTTTGGAAGTGCCTTAAGCTACTTACAAGCTTTCACAAAAAACTCACATGCGCTCCTCTGAAAGAGAAGCAGTCTGTTCCAACACTTCAATTCACTGTGCGAAGTGAATGGAGTGTTGCTTCACTTTCTAAATGCTGTCCTTTCAGAGAAAATCACTTTCCTTTGAAAGTGCCTTAAGCTACTTACAAGCATTGAACAGAAATTCACATGCGTTTCTCTGAAAGAGAAGCAGTCTGTTCCAACACTTCAATTCACTCTGCGAAGTGAATGGAGTGTTGCTTCACTTTCTAAATGCTGTCCTTTCACAGAAAATCACTTTCCTTTGAAAGTGCCTTAAGCTACTTACAAGCTTTCACAAAAAACTCACATGCGTTTCTCTGAAAGAGAAGCAGTCTGTTCCAACACTTCAATTCACTGTGCGAAGTGAATGGAGTGTTGCTTCACTTTCTATATGCTGTCCTTTCAGAGAAAATCACTTTCCTTTGAAAGTGCCTTAAGCTACTTACAAGCATTGAACAGAAATTCACATGCGTTTCTCTGTAAGAGAAGCAGTCTGTTCCAACATTTCAATTCACTGTGCGAAGTGAATGGAGTGTTGCTTCACTTTCTAAATGCTGTCCTTTCAGAGAAAATCACTTTCCTTTGAAAGTGCCTTAAGCTACTTACAAGCATTCACAAAAAACTCACATCCGTTTCTCTGAAAAAGAAGCCGTCTGTTCCAACACTTCAATTCACTGTGCGAAGTGAATGGAGTGTTGCTTCACTTTCTAAATGTTGTCCTGTCAGAGAAAATCACTTTCTTTGAAATTGCCTTAAGAACTTACAAGCTTTCACAAAAAACTCACATCCGTTTCTCTGAAAGAGAAGCAGTCTGTTCCAACATTTCAATTCACTGTGCGAAGTGAATGGAGTGTTGCTTCACTTTCTAAATGCTGTCATGTCAGAGAAAATCACTTTCCTTTGAAAGTGCCTTAAGCTACTTACAAGCTTTTACAAAAAACTCACATGCGTTTCTCTGAAAGAGAAGCAGTCTGTTCCAACACTTCAATTCACTGTGCGAAGTGAATGGAGTGTTGCTTCACTTTCTAAATGCTGTCCTGTCAGAGAAAATCACTTTCCTTTGAAAGTGCCTTAAGCTACTTACAAACATTCAACAGAAATTCATATGCGTTTCTCTGACAGAGAAGCAGTCTGTTCCAACACTTCAATTCACTGTGCGAAGTGAATGGAGTGTTGCTTCACTTTCTAAATGCTGTCCTTTCAGAGAAAATCACTTTCCTTTGAAAGCGCCTTAAGCTACTTACAAGCATTCAACAGAAATTCACATGTGTTTCTCTGTAAGAGAAGCAGTCTGTTCCAACACTTCAATTCACTTTGCGAAGTGAAATGAGTGTTGCTTCACTTTCTAAATGCTGTAATGTCAGAGAAAATCACTTTCCTTTGAAAGTGCCTTAAGCTACTTACAAGCTTTTACAAAAAACTCACATGCGTTTCTCTGAAAGAGAAGCAGTCTGTTCCAACACTTCAATTCACTGTGCGAAGTGAATGGAGTGTTGCTTCACTTTCTAAATGCTGTCCTGTCGGAGAAAATCACTTTCCTTTGAAAGTGCCTTAAGCTACTTACAAGCATTCAACAGAAATTCACATGCGTTTCTCTGAAAGAGAAGCAGTCTGTTCCAACACTTCAATTCACTGCGCGAAGTGAATGGAGTGTTGCTTCACTTTCTAAATGCTGTCCTTTCAGAGAAAATCACTTTCCTTTGATAGTTCCTTAAGCTACTTACAAGCATTCAACAGAAATTCACCTGCGTTTCTCTGAAAGAGAAGCAGTCTGTTCCAACACTTCAATTCACTGTGCAAAGTGAATGGAGTGTTGCTTCACTTTCTAAATGCTGTCCTGTCAGAGAAAATCACTTTCCTTTGAAAGTGCCTTAAGCTACTTACAAGCTTTCACAAAAAACTCACATCCGTTCCTCTGAAAGAGAAGCAGTCTGTTCCAACACTTCAATTCACTGTGCGAAGTGAATGGAGGGTTGCTTTACTTTCTAAATGCTGTCCTTTCAGAGAAAATCACTTTCCTTTGAAAGTGCCTTAAGCTACTTACAAGCATTCAACAGAAATTCACATGGGTTTCTCTGAAAGAGAAGCTGTCTGATCCAACACTTCAATTCACTGTGCGAAGTGAATGGAGTGTTGCTTCACTTTCTAAATGCTGTCCTTTCAGAGAAAATCACTTTCCTTTGAAAGTGCCTTAAGCTACTTACAAGCTTTCACAAAAAACTCACATGCGTTTCTCTGAAAGAGAAGCAGTCTGTTCCAACACTTCAATTCACTGTGCGAAGTGAATGGAGTGTTGCTTCACTTTCTACATGCTGTCCTGTCAGAGAAAATCACTTTCCTTTGAAAGTGCCTTAAGCTACTTACAAGCATTCAACAGAAATTCACATGCGTTTCTCTGTAAGAGAAGCAGTCTGTTCCAACACTTCAATTCACTGTGCGAAGTGAATGGAGTGTTGCTTCACTTTCTACATGCTGTCCTGTCAGAGAAAATCACTTTCCTTTGAAAGCGCCTTAAGCTACTTACAAGCATTCAACAGAAATTCACATGCGTTTCTCTGTAAGAGAAGCAGTCTGTTCCAACACTTCAATTCACTGTGCGAAGTGAATGGAGTGTTGCTTCACTTTCTACATGCTGTCCTGTCAGAGAAAATCTCTTTCCTTTGAAAGTGCCTTAAGCTACTTACAAGCTTTTATAAAAAACTCACATGCGTTTCTCTGAAAGAGAAGCAGTCTGTTCCAACACTTCAATTCACTGTGCGAAGTGAATGGAGTGTTGCCTCACTTTCTAAATGCTGTCCTTTCAGAGAAAATCACTTTCCTTTGAAAGTGCCTTAAGCTACTTACAAGCATTCAACAGAAATTCACATGCATTTCTCTGAAAGAGAAGCAGTCTGTTCCAACACTTCAATTCACTGTGCGAATTGAATGGAGTGTTGCTTCACTTTCTAAATGCTGTCCTTTCAGAGAAAATCACTTTCCTTTGAAAGTGCCTTAAGCTACTTACAAGCATTCAACAGAAATTCACATGCGTATCTCTGAAAGAGAAGCAGTCTGTTCTAACACTTCAATTCACTGTGTGAAGTGAATGGAGTGTTGCTTCACTTTCTAAATGCTGTCCTGTCAGAGAAAATCACTTTCCTTTGAAAGTGCCTTAAGCTACTTACAAGCTTTCACAAAAAACTCACATCCGTTTCTCTGAAAGAGAAGCAGTCTGTACCAACACTTCAATTCACTGTGCGAAGTGAATGGAGTGTTGCTTCACTTTCTAAATGCTGTCCTTTCAGAGAAAATCTCTTTCCTTTGAAAGTGCCTTAAGCTACTTACAAGCTTTCACAAAAAACTCACATGCGTTTCTCTGAAAGAGAAGCAGTCTGTTCCAACACTTCAATTCACCCTGCGAAGTGAATGGAGTGTTGCTTCACTTTCTACATGCTGTCCTTTCAGAGAAACTCACTTTCCTTTGAAAGTGCCTTAAGCTACTTACAAGCTTTCACAAAAAACTCACATCCGTTTCTCTGAAAGAGAAGCAGTCTGTTCCAACACTTCAATTCACTGTGCGAAGTGAATGGAGTGTTGCTTCACTTTCTAAATGCTGTCCTTTCAGAGAAAATCACTTTCCTTTGAAAGTGTCTTAAGCTACTTACAAGCATTCAACAGAAATTCACATGTGTTTCTCTGAAAGAGAAGCATTCTGTTCCAACACTTCAATTCACTGTGCGAAGTGAATGGAGTGTTGCTTCACTTTCTAAATGCTGTCCTTTCAAAGAAAATCACTTTCCTTTGAAAGCGCCTTAAGCTACTTACAAGCATTCAACAGAAATTCACAGGCGTTTCTCTGTAAGAGAAGCAGTCTGTTCCAACACTTCAATTCACTGTGCGAAGTGAATGGAGTGTTGCTTCACTTTCTAAATGCTGTCATGTCAGAGAAAATCACTTTCCTTTGAAAGTGCCTTAAGCTACTTACAAGCTTTTACAAAAAACTCACATGCGTTTCTCTGAAAGAGAAGCAGTCTGTTCCAACACTTCAATTCACTGTGCGAAGTGAATGGAGTGTTGCTTCACTTTCTAAATGCTGTCCTTTCAGAGAAAATCACTTTCTTTTGAAAGTGCCTTAACCTACTTACAAGCATTCAACAGAAATTCACATGCGTTTCTCTGAAAGAGAAGCAGTCTGTTCCAACACTTCAATTGACTGTGCGAAGTGAATGGAGTGTTGCTTCACTTTCTAAATGCTGTCCTTTCAGAGAAAATCACTTTCCTTTGAAAGTGCCTTAAGCTACTTACAAGCATTCAACAGAAATTCACATGCGTATCTCTGAAAGAGAAGCAGTCTGTTCCAACAATTCAATTCACTGTGCTAAGTGAATGGAGTGTTGCTTCACTTTCTAAATGCTGTCCTGTCAGAGAAAATCACTTTCCTTTGAAAGTGCCTTAAGCTACTTACAAGCTTTCACAAAAAACTCACATCCGTTTCTCTGAAAGAATAGCAGTCTGTTCCAACACTTCAATTCACTGTGCGAAGTGAATGGAGTGTTGCTTCACTTTCTAAATGCTGTCCTTTCAGAGAAAATCTCTTTCCTTTGAAAGTGCCTTAAGCTACTTACAAGCTTTCACAAAAAACTCACATCCGTTTCTCTGAAAGAGAAGCAGTCTGTTCCAACACTTGAATTCACTGTGCGAAGTGAATGGAGTGTTGCTTCACTTTCTAAATGCTGTCCTTTCAGAGAAAATCACTTTCCTTTGAAAGTGCCTTAAGCTACTTTCAAGCATTCAACAGAAATTCACATGTGTTTCTCTGAAAGAGAAGCATTCTGTTCCAACACTTCAATTCACTGTGCGAAGTGAATGGAGTGTTGCTTCACTTTCTAAATGCTGTCCTTTCAAAGAAAATCACTTTCCTTTGAAAGCGCCTTAAGCTACTTACAAGCATTCAACAGAAATTCACAGGCGTTTCTCTGTAAGAGAAGCAGTCTGTTCCAACACTTCAATTCACTGTGCGAAGTGAATGGAGTTTTCCTTCACTTTCTAAATGCTGTCATGTCAGAGAAAATCACTTTCCTTTGAAAGTGCCTTAAGCTACTTACAAGCTTTTACAAAAAACTCACATGCGTTTCTCTGAAAGAGAAGCAGTCTGTTCCAACACTTCAATTCACTGTGCGAAGTGAACGGAGTGTTGCTTCACTTTCTAAATGCTGTCCTTTCAGAGAAAATCACTTTCCTTTGAAAGTGCCTTAAGCTACTTACAAGCATTCAACAGAAATTCACATGCGTTTCTCTGAAAGAGAAGCAGTCTGTTCCAACACTTCAATTGACTGTGCGAAGTGAATGGAGTGTTGCTTCACTTTCTAAATGCTGTCCTTTCAGAGAAAATCACTTTCCTTTGAAAGTGCCTTAAGCTACTTACAAGCATTCAACAGAAATTCACATGCGTATCTCTGAAAGAGAAGCAGTCTGTTCCAACACTTCAATTCACTGTGCGAAGTGAATGGAGTGTTGCTTCACTTTCTAAATGCTGTACTGACAGAGAAAATCACTTTCCTTTGAAAGTGCCTTAAGCTACTTACAAGCTTTCACAAAAAACTCACATCCGTTTCTCTGAAAGAGAAGCAGTCTGTTCCAACACTTCAATTCACTGTGCGAAGTGAATGGAGTGTTACTTCACTTTCTAAATGCGGTCCTTTCAGAGAAAATCACTTTCCTTTGAAAGTGCCTTAAGCTACTTACAAGCATTCAACAGAAATTCACATGCGTTTCTCTGAAAGAGAAGCATTCTGTTCCAACACTTCAATTCACTGTGCGAAGTGAATGGAGTTTTCCTTCACTTTCTAAATGCTGTCCTTTCAAAGAAAATCACTTTCCTTTGAAAGCGCCTTAAGCTACTTACAAGCATTCAACAGAAATTCACATGCGTTTCTCTGTAAGAGAAGCAGTCTGTTCCAACACTTCAGTTCACTCTGCGAAGTGAATGGAGTGTTGCTTCACTTTCTAAATGCTGTCCTTTCACAGAAAATCACTTTCCTTTGAAAGTGCCTTAAGCTACTTAGAAGCTTTCACAAAAAACTCACATGCGTTTCTCTGAAAGAGAAGCAGTCTGTTCCAACACTTCAATTCACTGTGCGAAGTGAATGGAGTGTTGCTTCACTTTCTAAATGCTGTCCTTTCAGAGAAAATCACTTTCCTTTGAAAGTGCCTTAAGCTACTTACAATCATTGAACAGAAATTCACATGCGTTTCTCTGTAAGAGAAGCAGTCTGTTCCAACACTTCAATTCACTGTGCGAAGTGAATGGAGTGTTGCTTCACTTTCTAAATGCTGTCCTGTCAGAGAAAATCACTTTCTTTGGAAGTGCCTTAAGCTACTTACAAGCTTTCACAAAAAACTCACATGCGCTCCTCTGAAAGAGAAGCAGTCTGTTCCAACACTTCAATTCACTGTGCGAAGTGAATGGAGTGTTGCTTCACTTTCTAAATGCTGTCCTTTCAGAGAAAATCACTTTCCTTTGAAAGTGCCTTAAGCTACTTACAAGCATTGAACAGAAATTCACATGCGTTTCTCTGAAAGAGAAGCAGTCTGTTCCAACACTTCAATTCACTGTGCGAAGTGAATGGAGTGTTGCTTCACTTTCTAAATGCTGTCCTTTCAGAGAAAATCACATTCCTTTGAAAGTGCCTTAAGCTGCTTACAAGCATTCAACAGAAATTTACATGCGTTTCTCTGAAAGAGAAGTAGTCTGTTCCAACACTGCAATTCACTGTTCGAAGTGAATGGAGTATTGCTTCAATTTCTAAATGCTGTCCTGTCAGAGAAAATCACTTTCCTTTGAAAGTGCCTTAAGCTACTTACAAGCTTTCACAAAAGACTCACATTCGTTTCTCTGAAAGAGAAGCAGTCTGTTCCAACACTTCAATTCACTGTGCGAAGTGAATGGAGTGTTGCTTCACTTTCTAAATGCTGTCCTTTCAGAGAAAATCACTTTCCTTTGAAAGCGCCTTAAGCTACTTACAAGCATTCAACAGAAATTCACATGCGTTTCTCTGTAAGAGAAGCAGTCTGTTCCAACACTTCAATTCACTGTGCGAAGTGAAATGAGTGTTGCTTCACTTTCTAAATGCTGTCATGTCAGAGAAAATCACTTTCCTTTGAAAGTGCCTTAAGCTACTTACAAGCTTTTACAAAAAACTCACATGCGTTTCTCTGAAAGAGAAGCAGTCTGTTCCAACACTTCAATTCACTGTGCGAAGTGAATGGAGTGTTGCTTCACTTTCTAAATGCTGTCCTGTCAGAGAAAATCACTTTCCTTTGAAAGTGCCTTAAGCTACTTACAAGCATTCAACAGAAATTCACATGCGTTTCTCTGAAAGTGAAGCAGTCTGTTCCAACACTTCAATTCACTGTGCGAAGTGAATGGAGTGTTGCTTCACTTTATAAATGCTGTCCTTTCAGAGAAAATCACTTTCCTTTGATAGTGCCTTAAGCAACTTACAAGCTTTCACAAAAAACTCACATCCGTTTCTCTGAAAGAGAAGCAGTCTGTTCCAACACTTCAATTCACTGTGCGAAGTGAATGGAGGGTTGCTTCACTTTCTAAATGCTGTCCTTTCAGAGAAAGTCACTTTCCTTTGAAAGTGCCTTAAGCTACTTACAAGCTTTCACAAAAAACTCACATGCGTTTCTCTGAAAGAGAAGCAGTCTGTTCCAACACTTCAATTCACTGTGCGAAGTGAATGGAGTGTTGCTTCACTTTCTAAATGCTGTCCTGTCAGAGAAAATCTCTTTCCTTTGAAAGTGCCTTAAGCTACTTACAAGCTTTTACAAAAAACTCACATGCGTTTCTCTGAAAGAGAAGCAGTCTGTTCCAACACTTCAATTCACTGTGCGAAGTGAATGGAGTGTTGCTTTACTTTCTAAATCCTGTCCTTTCAGAGAAAATCACTTTCCTTTGAAAGTGCCTTAAGCTACTTACAAGCATTCAACAGAAATTCACATGCGTTTCTCTGAAAGAGAAGCAGTCTGTTCCAACACTTCAATTCACTGTGCGAAGTGAATGGAGTGTTGCTTCACTTTCTAAATGCTGTCCTTTCAGAGAAAATCACTTTCCTTTGAAAGTGCCTTAAGCTACTTACAAGCATTCAACAGAAATTCACATGCGTATCTCTGAAAGAGAAGCAGTCTGTTCCAACACTTCAATTCACTGTGCGAAGTGAATGGAGTGTTGCTTCACTTTCTAAATGCTGTCCTGTCAGAGAAAATCACTTTCCTTTGAAAGTGCCTTAAGCTACTTACAAGCTTTCACAAAAAACTCACATCCGTTTCTCTGAAAAAGAAGCAGTCTGTACCAACACTTCAATTCACTGTGCGAAGTGAATGGAGTGTTGCTTCACTTTCTAAATGCTGTCCTTTCAGAGAAAATCTCTTTCCTTTGAAAGTGCCTTAAGCTACTTACAAGCTTTCACAAAAAACTCACATGCGTTTCTCTGAAAGAGAAGCAGTCTGTTCCAACACTTCAATTCACTGTGCGAAGTGAATGGAGTGTTGCTTCACTTTCTACATGCTGTCCTTTCAGAGAAACTCACTTTCCTTTGAAAGTGCCTTAAGCTACTTACAAGCTTTCACAAAAAACTCACATCCGTTTCTCTGAAAGAGAAGCAGTCTGTTCCAACACTTCAATTCACTGTGCGAAGTGAATGGAGTGTTGCTTCACTTTATAAATGCTGTCCTTTCAGAGAAAATCACTTTCCTTTGATAGTGCCTTAAGCTACTTACAAGCATTCAACAGAAATTCACATGCGTATCTCTGAAAGAGAAGCAGTCTGTTCCAAAACTTCAATTCACTGTGCGAAGTGAATGGAGTGTTGCTTCACTTTCTAAATGCTGTCCTGTCAGAGAAAATCACTTTCCTTTGAAAGTGCCTTAAGCAACTTACAAGCTTTCACAAAAAACTCACATCCGTTTCTCTGAAAGAGAAGCAGTCTGTTCCAACACTTCAATTCACTGTGCGAAGTGAATGGAGGGTTGCTTCACTTTCTAAATGCTGTCCTTTCAGAGAAAGTCACTTTCCTTTGAAAGTGCCTTAAGCTACTTACAAGCATTCAACAGAAATTCACATGCGTTTCTCTGAAAGAGAAGCAGTCTGTTCCAACACTTCAATTCACTGTGCGAAGTGAATGGAGTGTTGCTTCACTTTCTAAATGCTGTCCTTTCAGAGAAAATCACTTTCCTTTGAAAGTGCCTTAAGCTACTTACAAGCTTTCACAAAAAACTCACATGCGTTTCTCTGAAAGAGAAGCAGTCTGTTCCAACACTTCAATTCACTGTGCGAAGTGAATGGAGTGTTGCTTCACTTTCTACATGCTGTCCTGTCAGAGAAAATCACTTTCCTTTGAAAGTGCCTTAAGCTACTTACAAGCATTCAACAGAAATTCACATGCGTTTCTCTGTAAGAGAAGCAGTCTGTTCCAACACTTCAATTCACTGTGCGAAGTGAATGGAGTGTTGCTTCACTTTCTAAATGCTGTCCTTTCAGAGAAAATCACTTTCCTTTGAAAGCGCCTTAAGCTACTTACAAGCATTCAACAGAAATTCACATGCGATTCTCTGTAAGAGAAGCAGTCTGTTCCAACACTTCAATTCAATGTGCGAAGTGAATGGAGTGTTGCTTCACTTTCTAAATGCTGTCCTGTCAGAGAAAATCTCTTTCCTTTGAAAGTGCCTTAAGCTACTTACAAGCTTTTACAAAAAACTCACATGCGTTTCTCTGAAAGAGAAGCAGTCTGTTCCAACACTTCAATTCACTGTGCGAAGTGAATGGAGTGTTGCTTTACTTTCTAAATCCTGTCCTTTCAGAGAAAATCACTTTCCTTTGAAAGTGCCTTAAGCTACTTACAAGCATTCAACAGAAATTCACATGCGTTTCTCTGAAAGAGAAGCAGTCTGTTCCAACACTTCAATTCACTGTGCGAAGTGAATGGAGTGTTGCTTCACTTTCTAAATGCTGTCCTTTCAGAGAAAATCACTTTCCTTTGAAAGTGCCTTAAGCTACTTACAAGCATTCAACAGAAATTCACATGCGTATCTCTGAAAGAGAAGCAGTCTGTTCCAACACTTCAATTCACTGTGCGAAGTGAATGGAGTGTTGCTTCACTTTCTAAATGCTGTCCTGTCAGAGAAAATCACTTTCCTTTGAAAGTGCCTTAAGCTACTTACAAGCTTTCACCAAAAACTCACATCCGTTTCTCTGAAAAAGAAGCAGTCTGTACCAACACTTCAATTCACTGTGCGAAGTGAATGGAGTGTTGCTTCACTTTCTAAATGCTGTCCTTTCAGAGAAAATCTCTTTCCTTTGAAAGTGCCTTAAGCTACTTACAAGCTTTCACAAAAAACTCACATGCGTTTCTCTGAAAGAGAAGCAGTCTGTTCCAACACTTCAATTCACTGTGCGAAGTGAATGGAGTGTTGCTTCACTTTCTACATGCTGTCCTTTCAGAGAAACTCACTTTCCTTTGAAAGTGCCTTAAGCTACTTACAAGCTTTCACAAAAAACTCACATCCGTTTCTCTGAAAGAGAAGCAGTCTGTTCCAACACTTCAATTCACTGTGCGAAGTGAATGGAGTGTTGCTTCACTTTCTAAATGCTGTCCTTTCAGAGAAAATCACTTTCCTTTGAAAGTGCCTTAAGCTACTTACAAGCATTCAACAGAAATTCACATGTGTTTCTCTGAAAGAGAAGCATTCTGTTCCAACACTTCAATTCACTGTGCGAAGTGAATGGAGTGTTGCTTCACTTTCTAAATGCTGTCCTTTCAAAGAAAATCACTTTCCTTTGAAAGTACCTTAAGCTACTTACAAGCACTCACAAAAAACTCACATCCATTTCTCTGAAATAGAAGCCGTCTGTTCCACCACTTCAATTCACTGTGCGAAGTGAATGGAGTGTTGCTTCACTTTCTAAATGCTGTCCTGTCAGAGAAAATCACTTTCTATGAAATTGCCTTAAGCTACTTACAAGCTTTCACAAAAAACTCACATCCGTTTCTCTGAAAGAGAAGCAGTCTGTTCCAACACTTCAATTCACTCTGCGAAGTGAATGGAGTGTTGCTTCACTTTCTAAATGCTGTCCTTTCAGAGAAAATCACTTTCCTTTGAAAGTGCCTTAAGCTACTTACAAGCATTCAACAGAAATTCACATGCGTTTCTCTGAAAGAGAAGCAGTCTGTTCCAACACTTCAATTCACTGTGCGAAGTGAATGGAGTGTTGCTTCACTTTCTAAATGCTGTCCTTTCAGAGAAAATCACTTTCCTTTGAAAGTGCCTTAAGCTACTTACAAGCATTCAACAGAAATTCACATGCGTTTCTCTGAAAGAGAAGCAGTCTGTTCCAACACTTCAATTCACTGTGCGAAGTGAATGGAGTGTTGCTTCACTTTCTAAATGCTGTCCTTTCAGAGAAAATCACTTTACTTTGAAAGTGCCTTAAGCTACTTACAAGCTTTCACAAAAACTCACATCCGTTTCTCTGAAAGAGAAGCAGTCTGTTCCAACACTTCAATTCACTGTGCGAAGTGAATGGAGTGTTGCTTCACTTTCTAAATGCTGTCCTTTCAGAGAAAATCACCCTCATTTGAAAGTGCCTTAAGCTACTTACAAGCATTCAACAGAAATTCACATGCATTTCCCTGAAAGAGAAGCAGTCTGTTCCAACACTTCAATTCACTGTGCGAAGTGAATGGAGTGTTGCTTCACTTTCTAAATGCTGTCCTTTCAGAGAAAATCACTTTCCTTTGAAAGTGCCTTAAGCTACTTACAAGTATTCAACAGAAATTCACATGCGTTTCTCTGAAAGAAAAGCAGTCTGTTCCAACACTTCAATTCACTGTGCGAAGTGAATGGAGTGTTGCTTCACTTTCTAAATGCTGTCCTTTCACAGAAAATCACTTTCCTTTAAAAGTGCCATAAGCTACTTACAAGCTTTCACAAAAAACTCACATGCGTTTCTCTGAAAGAGAAGCAGTCTGTTCCAACACTTCAATTCACTGTGCGAAGTGAATGGAGTGTTGCTTCACTTTCTAAATGCTGTCCTTTCAGAGAAAATCACTTTCCTTTGAAAGTGCCTTAAGCTACTTACAAGCTTTCACAAAAAACTCACATCCGTTTCTCTGAAAGAGAAGCAGTCTGTTCCACCACTTCAATTCACTGTGCGAAGTGAATGGAGTGTTGCTTCACTTTCTAAATGCTGTCCTTTCAGAGAAAAACACTTTCCTTTGAAAGTGCCTTAAGCTAATTACAAGCATTCAACAGAAATTCACATGCGTTTCTCGGAAAGAGAAGCAGTCTGTTCCAACACTTCAATTCACTGTGCGAAGTGAATGGAGTGTTACTTCACTTTCTAAATGCTGTCCTTTCAGAGAAAATCACTTTCCTTTGAAAGTGCCTTAAGCTACTTACAAGCATTGAACAGAAATTCACATGCGTTTCTCTGAAAGAGAAGCAGTCTGTTCCAACACTTCAGTTCACTCTGCGAAGTGAATGGAGTGTTGCTTCACTTTCTAAATGCTGTCCTTTCACAGAAAATCACTTTCCTTTGAAAGTGCCTTAAGCTACTTAGAAGCTTTCACAAAAAACTCACATGCGTTTCTCTGAAAGAGAAGCAGTCTGTTCCAACACTTCAATTCACTGTGCGAAGTGAATGGAGTGTTGCTTCACTTTCTAAATGCTGTCCTTTCAGAGAAAATCACTTTCCTTTGAAAGTGCCTTAAGCTACTTACAATCATTGAACAGAAATTCACATGCGTTTCTCTGTAAGAGAAGCAGTCTGTTCCAACACTTCAATTCACTGTGCGAAGTGAATGGAGTGTTGCTTCACTTTCTAAATGCTGTCCTGTCAGAGAAAATCACTTTCTTTGGAAGTGCCTTAAGCTACTTACAAGCTTTCACAAAAAACTCACATGCGCTCCTCTGAAAGAGAAGCAGTCTGTTCCAACACTTCAATTCACTGTGCGAAGTGAATGGAGTGTTGCTTCACTTTCTAAATGCTGTCCTTTCAGAGAAAATCACTTTCCTTTGAAAGTGCCTTAAGCTACTTACAAGCATTGAACAGAAATTCACATGCGTTTCTCTGAAAGAGAAGCAGTCTGTTCCAACACTTCAATTCACTGTGCGAAGTGAATGGAGTGTTGCTTCACTTTCTAAATGCTGTCCTTTCAGAGAAAATCACATTCCTTTGAAAGTGCCTTAAGCTGCTTACAAGCATTCAACAGAAATTTACATGCGTTTCTCTGAAAGAGAAGTAGTCTGTTCCAACACTGCAATTCACTGTTCGAAGTGAATGGAGTATTGCTTCAATTTCTAAATGCTGTCCTGTCAGAGAAAATCACTTTCCTTTGAAAGTGCCTTAAGCTACTTACAAGCTTTCACAAAAGACTCACATTCGTTTCTCTGAAAGAGAAGCAGTCTGTTCCAACACTTCAATTCACTGTGCGAAGTGAATGGAGTGTTGCTTCACTTTCTAAATGCTGTCCTTTCAGAGAAAATCACTTTCCTTTGAAAGCGCCTTAAGCTACTTACAAGCATTCAACAGAAATTCACATGCGTTTCTCTGTAAGAGAAGCAGTCTGTTCCAACACTTCAATTCACTGTGCGAAGTGAAATGAGTGTTGCTTCACTTTCTAAATGCTGTCATGTCAGAGAAAATCACTTTCCTTTGAAAGTGCCTTAAGCTACTTACAAGCTTTTACAAAAAACTCACATGCGTTTCTCTGAAAGAGAAGCAGTCTGTTCCAACACTTCAATTCACTGTGCGAAGTGAATGGAGTGTTGCTTCACTTTCTAAATGCTGTCCTGTCAGAGAAAATCACTTTCCTTTGAAAGTGCCTTAAGCTACTTACAAGCATTCAACAGAAATTCACATGCGTTTCTCTGAAAGTGAAGCAGTCTGTTCCAACACTTCAATTCACTGTGCGAAGTGAATGGAGTGTTGCTTCACTTTATAAATGCTGTCCTTTCAGAGAAAATCACTTTCCTTTGATAGTGCCTTAAGCAACTTACAAGCTTTCACAAAAAACTCACATCCGTTTCTCTGAAAGAGAAGCAGTCTGTTCCAACACTTCAATTCACTGTGCGAAGTGAATGGAGGGTTGCTTCACTTTCTAAATGCTGTCCTTTCAGAGAAAGTCACTTTCCTTTGAAAGTGCCTTAAGCTACTTACAAGCATTCAACAGAAATTCACATGCGTTTCTCTGAAAGAGAAGCAGTCTGTTCCAACACTTCAATTCACTGTGCGAAGTGAATGGAGTGTTGCTTCACTTTCTAAATGCTGTCCTTTCAGAGAAAATCACTTTCCTTTGAAAGTGCCTTAAGCTACTTACAAGCTTTCACAAAAAACTCACATGCGTTTCTCTGAAAGAGAAGCAGTCTGTTCCAACACTTCAATTCACTGTGCGAAGTGAATGGAGTGTTGCTTCACTTTCTACATGCTGTCCTGTCAGAGAAAATCACTTTCCTTTGAAAGTGCCTTAAGCTACTTACAAGCATTCAACAGAAATTCACATGCGTTTCTCTGTAAGAGAAGCAGTCTGTTCCAACACTTCAATTCACTGTGCGAAGTGAATGGAGTGTTGCTTCACTTTCTAAATGCTGTCCTTTCAGAGAAAATCACTTTCCTTTGAAAGCGCCTTAAGCTACTTACAAGCATTCAACAGAAATTCACATGCGATTCTCTGTAAGAGAAGCAGTCTGTTCCAACACTTCAATTCAATGTGCGAAGTGAATGGAGTGTTGCTTCACTTTCTAAATGCTGTCCTGTCAGAGAAAATCTCTTTCCTTTGAAAGTGCCTTAAGCTACTTACAAGCTTTTACAAAAAACTCACATGCGTTTCTCTGAAAGAGAAGCAGTCTGTTCCAACACTTCAATTCACTGTGCGAAGTGAATGGAGTGTTGCTTTACTTTCTAAATCCTGTCCTTTCAGAGAAAATCACTTTCCTTTGAAAGTGCCTTAAGCTACTTACAAGCATTCAACAGAAATTCACATGCGTTTCTCTGAAAGAGAAGCAGTCTGTTCCAACACTTCAATTCACTGTGCGAAGTGAATGGAGTGTTGCTTCACTTTCTAAATGCTGTCCTTTCAGAGAAAATCACTTTCCTTTGAAAGTGCCTTAAGCTACTTACAAGCATTCAACAGAAATTCACATGCGTATCTCTGAAAGAGAAGCAGTCTGTTCCAACACTTCAATTCACTGTGCGAAGTGAATGGAGTGTTGCTTCACTTTCTAAATGCTGTCCTGTCAGAGAAAATCACTTTCCTTTGAAAGTGCCTTAAGCTACTTACAAGCTTTCACAAAAAACTCACATCCGTTTCTCTGAAAAAGAAGCAGTCTGTACCAACACTTCAATTCACTGTGCGAAGTGAATGGAGTGTTGCTTCACTTTCTAAATGCTGTCCTTTCAGAGAAAATCTCTTTCCTTTGAAAGTGCCTTAAGCTACTTACAAGCTTTCACAAAAAACTCACATGCGTTTCTCTGAAAGAGAAGCAGTCTGTTCCAACACTTCAATTCACTGTGCGAAGTGAATGGAGTGTTGCTTCACTTTCTACATGCTGTCCTTTCAGAGAAACTCACTTTCCTTTGAAAGTGCCTTAAGCTACTTACAAGCTTTCACAAAAAACTCACATCCGTTTCTCTGAAAGAGAAGCAGTCTGTTCCAACACTTCAATTCACTGTGCGAAGTGAATGGAGTGTTGCTTCACTTTCTAAATGCTGTCCTTTCAGAGAAAATCACTTTCCTTTGAAAGTGCCCTAAGCTACTTACAAGCATTCAACAGAAATTCACATGTGTTTCTCTGAAAGAGAAGCATTCTGTTCCAACACTTCAATTCACTGTGCGAAGTGAATGGAGTGTTGCTTCACTTTCTAAATGCTGTCCTTTCAAAGAAAATCACTTTCCTTTGAAAGCGCCTTAAGCTACTTACAAGCATTCAACAGAAATTCACAGGCGTTTCTCTGAAAGAATAGCAGTCTGTTCCAACACTTCAATTCACTGTGCGAAGTGAATGGAGTGTTGCTTCACTTTCTAAATGCTGTCCTTTCAGAGAAAATCTCTTTCCTTTGAAAGTGCCTTAAGCTACTTACAAGCTTTCACAAAAAACTCCCATCCGTTTCTCTGAAAGAGAAGCAGTCTGTTCCAACACTTGAATTCACTGTGCGAAGTGAATGGAGTGTTGCTTCACTTTCTAAATGCTGTCCTTTCAGAGAAAATCACTTTCCTTTGAAAGTGCCTTAAGCTACTTACAAGCATTCAACAGAAATTCACATGTGTTTCTCTGAAAGAGAAGCATTCTGTTCCAACACTTCAATTCACTGTGCGAAGTGAATGGAGTGTTGCTTCACTTTCTAAATGCTGTCCTTTCAAAGAAAATCACTTTCCTTTGAAAGTACCTTAAGCTACTTACAAGCACTCACAAAAAACTCACATCCATTTCTCTGAAATAGAAGCCGTCTGTTCCAATACTTCAATTCACTGTGCGAAGTGAATGGAGTGTTGCTTCACTTTCTAAATGCTGTCCTTTCAGAGAAAATCTCTTTCCTTTGAAAGTGCCTTAAGCTACTTACAAGCTTTCACAAAAAACTCACATGCGTTTCTCTGAAAGAGAAGCAGTCGGTTCCAACACTTCAATTCACTGTGCGAAGTGAATGGAGTGTTGCTTCACTTTCTACATGCTGTCCTTTCAGAGAAACTCACTTTCCTTTGAAAGTGCCTTAAGCTCTTACAAGCTTTCACAAAAAACTCACATGCGTTTCTCTGAAAGAGAAGCAGTCTGTTCCAACACTTCAATTCACTGTGCGAAGTGAATGGAGTGTTGCTTCACTTTCTAGTGATTTTCAGAGAAAATCACTTTCTTTGAAAGTGCCTTAAGCTACTTACAAGTGTTGCTTCACTTTCTAGTGATTTTCAGAGAAAATCACTTTCTTTGAAAGTGCCTTAAGCTACTTACAAGCTTTCACAAAAAACTCACATCCGTTTCTCTGAAAGAGAAGCAGTCTGTTCCAACACTTCAATTCACTGTGCGAAGTGAATGGAGTGTTGCTTCACTTTCTAAATGCTGTCCTTTCAGAGAAAATCACTTTCCTTTGAAAGTGCCTTAAGCTACTTACAAGCATTGAACAGAAATTCACATGCGTTTCTCTGAAAGAGAAGCAGTCTGTTCCATCACTTCAATTCACTGTGCGAAGTGAATGGAGTGTTGCTTCACTTTCTAAATGCTGTCCTTTCAGAGAAAATCACATTCCTTTGAAAGTGCCTTAAGCTGCTTACAAGCATTCAACAGAAATTTACATGCGTTTCTCTGAAAGAGAAGTAGTCTGTTCCAACACTGCAATTCACTGTTCGAAGTGAATGGAGTATTGCTTCAATTTCTAAATGCTGTCCTGTCAGAGAAAATCACTTTCCTTTGAAAGTGCCTTAAGCTACTTACAAGCTTTCACAAAAGACTCACATTCGTTTCTCTGAAAGAGAAGCAGTCTGTTCCAACACTTCAATTCACTGTGCGAAGTGAATGGAGTGTTGCTTCACTTTCTAAATGCTGTCCTTTCAGAGAAAATCACTTTCCTTTGAAAGCGCCTTAAGCTACTTACAAGCATTCAACAGAAATTCACATGCGTTTCTCTGTAAGAGAAGCAGTCTGTTCCAACACTTCAATTCACTGTGCGAAGTGAAATGAGTGTTGCTTCACTTTCTAAATGCTGTCATATCAGAGAAAATCACTTTCCTTTGAAAGTGCCTTAAGCTACTTACAAGCTTTTACAAAAAACTCACATGCGTTTCTCTGAAAGAGAAGCAGTCTGTTCCAACACTTCAATTCACTGTGCGAAGTGAATGGAGTGTTGCTTCACTTTCTAAATGCTGTCCTGTCAGAGAAAATCACTTTCCTTTGAAAGTGCCTTAAGCTACTTACAAGCATTCAACAGAAATTCACATGCGTTTCTCTGAAAGTGAAGCAGTCTGTTCCAACACTTCAATTCACTGTGCGAAGTGAATGGAGTGTTGCTTCACTTTCTAAATGCTGTCCTGTCAGAGAAAATCACTTTCCTTTGAAAGTGCCTTAAGCAACTTACAAGCTTTCACAAAAAACTCACATCCGTTTCTCTGAAAGAGAAGCAGTCTGTTCCAACACTTCAATTCACTGTGCGAAGTGAATGGAGGGTTGCTTCACTTTCTAAATGCTGTCCTTTCAGAGAAAGTCACTTTCCTTTGAAAGTGCCTTAAGCTACTTACAAGCATTCAACAGAAATTCACATGCGTTTCTCTGAAAGAGAAGCAGTCTGTTCCAACACTTCAATTCACTGTGCGAAGTGAATGGAGTGTTGCTTCACTTTCTAAATGCTGTCCTTTCAGAGAAAATCACTTTCCTTTGAAAGTGCCTTAAGCTACTTACAAGCTTTCACAAAAAACTCACATGCGTTTCTCTGAAAGAGAAGCAGTCTGTTCCAACACTTCAATTCACTGTGCGAAGTGAATGGAGTGTTGCTTTACTTTCTAAATCCTGTCCTTTCAGAGAAAATCACTTTCCTTTGAAAGTGCCTTAAGCTACTTACAAGCATTCTACAGAAATTCACATGCGTTTCTCTGAAAGAGAAGCAGTCTGTTCCAACACTTCAATTCACTGTGCGAAGTGAATGGAGTGTTGCTTCACTTTCTAAATGCTGTCCTTTCAGAGAAAATCACTTTCCTTTGAAAGTGCCTTAAGCTACTTACAAGCATTCAACAGAAATTCACATGCGTATCTCTGAAAGAGAAGCAGTCTGTTCCAACACTTCAATTCACTGTGCGAAGTGAATGGAGTGTTGCTTCACTTTCTAAATGCTGTCCTGTCAGAGAAAATCACTTTCCTTTGAAAGTGCCTTAAGCTACTTACAAGCTTTCACAAAAAACTCACATCCGTTTCTCTGAAAAAGAAGCAGTCTGTACCAACACTTCAATTCACTGTGCGAAGTGAATGGAGTGTTGCTTCACTTTCTAAATGCTGTCCTTTCAGAGAAAATCTCTTTCCTTTGAAAGTGCCTTAAGCTACTTACAAGCTTTCACAAAAAACTCACATGCGTTTCTCTGAAAGAGAAGCAGTCTGTTCCAACACTTCAATTCACTGTGCGAAGTGAATGGAGTGTTGCTTCACTTTCTACATGCTGTCCTTTCAGAGAAACTCACTTTCCTTTGAAAGTGCCTTAAGCTACTTACAAGCTTTCACAAAAAACTCACATCCGTTTCTCTGAAAGAGAAGCAGTCTGTTCCAACACTTCAATTCACTGTGCGAAGTGAATGGAGTGTTGCTTCACTTTCTAAATGCTGTCCTTTCAGAGAAAATCACTTTCCTTTGAAAGTGCCTTAAGCTACTTACAAGCATTCAACAGAAATTCACATGTGTTTCTCTGAAAGAGAAGCATTCTGTTCCAACACTTCAATTCACTGTGCGAAGTGAATGGAGTGTTGCTTCACTTTCTAAATGCTGTCCTTTCAAAGAAAATCACTTTCCTTTGAAAGTACCTTAAGCTACTTACAAGCACTCACAAAAAACTCACATCCATTTCTCTGAAATAGAAGCCGTCTGTTCCAACACTTCAATTCACTGTGCGAAGTGAATGGAGTGTTGCTTCACTTTCTAAATGCTTTCCTGTCAGAGAAAATCACTTTCTATGAAATTGCCTTAAGCTACTTACAAGCTTTCACAAAAAACTCACATCCGTTTCTCTGAAAGAGAAGCAGTCTGTTCCAACACTTCAATTCACTCTGCGAAGTGAATGGAGTGTTGCTTCACTTTCTAAATGCTGTCCTTTCAGAGAAAATCACTTTCCTTTGAAAGTGCCTTAAGCTACTTACAAGCATTCAACAGAAATTCACATGCGTTTCTCTGAAAGAGAAGCAGTCTGTTCCAACACTTCAATTCACTGTGCGAAGTGAATGGAGTGTTGCTTCACTTTCTAAATGCTGTCCTTTCAGAGAAAATCACTTTCCTTTGAAAGTGCCTTAAGCTACTTACAAGCATTCAACAGAAATTCACATGCGTTTCTCTGAAAGAGAAGCAGTCTGTTCCAACACTTCAATTCACTGTGCGAAGTGAATGGAGTGTTGCTTCACTTTCTAAATGCTGTCCTTTCAGAGAAAATCACTTTACTTTGAAAGTGCCTTAAGCTACTTACAAGCTTTCACAAAAAGTCACATCCGTTTCTCTGAAAGAGAAGCAGTCTGTTCCAACACTTCAATTCACTGTGCGAAGTGAATGGAGTGTTGCTTCACTTTCTAAATGCTGTCCTTTCAGAGAAAATCACCTTCCTTTGAAAGTGCCTTAAGCTACTTACAAGCATTCAACAGAAATTCACATGCATTTCCCTGAAAGAGAAGCAGTCTGTTCCAACACTTCAATTCACTGTGCGAAGTGAATGGAGTGTTGCTTCACTTTCTAAATGCTGTCCTTTCAGAGAAAATCACTTTCCTTTGAAAGTGCCTTAAGCTACTTACAAGTATTCAACAGAAATTCACATGCGTTTCTCTGAAAGAAAAGCAGTCTGTTCCAACACTTCAATTCACTGTGCGAAGTGAATGGAGTGTTGCTTCACTTTCTAAATGCTGTCCTTTCACAGAAAATCACTTTCCTTTAAAAGTGCCATAAGCTACTTACAAGCTTTCACAAAAAACTCACATGCGTTTCTCTGAAAGAGAAGCAGTCTGTTCCAACACTTCAATTCACTGTGCGAAGTGAATGGAGTGTTGCTTCACTTTCTAAATGCTGTCCTTTCAGAGAAAATCACTTTCCTTTGAAAGTGCCTTAAGCTACTTACAAGTTTTCACAAAAAACTCACATCCGTTTCTCTGAAAGAGAAGCAGTCTGTTCCACCACTTCAATTCACTGTGCGAAGTGAATGGAGTGTTGCTTCACTTTCTAAATGCTGTCCTTTCAGAGAAAAACACTTTCCTTTGAAAGTGCCTTAAGCTAATTACAAGCATTCAACAGAAATTCACATGCGTTTCTCGGAAAGAGAAGCAGTCTGTTCCAACACTTCAATTCACTGTGCGAAGTGAATGGAGTGTTACTTCACTTTCTAAATGCTGTCCTTTCAGAGAAAATCACTTTCCTTTGAAAGTGCCTTAAGCTACTTACAAGCATTCAACAGAAATTCACATGCGTTTCTCTGAAAGAGAAGCATTCTGTTCCAACATTTCAATTCACTGTGCGAAGTGAATGGAGTGTTGCTTCACTTTCTAAATGCTGTCCTGTCAGAGAAAATCACTTTCTTTGAAATTGCCTTAAGCTACTTACAAGCTTTCACAAAAAACTCACATCCGTTTCTCTGAAAGAGAAGCAGTCTGTTCCAACACTTCAATTCACTGTGCGAAGTGAATGGAGTGTTGCTTCACTTTCTAAATGCTGTCCTTTCAGAGAAAATCACTTTCCTTTGAAAGTGCCTTAAGCTACTTACAAGCATTCAACAGAAATTCACATGTGTTTCTCTGAAAGAGATGCAGTCTGTTCCAACACTTCAATTCACTGTGCGAAGTGAATGGAGTGTTGCTTCACTTTCTAAATGCTGTCCTTTCAGAGAAAATCACTTTCCTTTGAAAGTGCCTTAAGCTACTTACAAGCATTGAACAGAAATTCACATGCGTTTCTCTGAAAGAGAAGCAGTCTGTTCCAACACTTCAATTCACTCTGCGAAGTGAATGGAGTGTTGCTTCACTTTCTAAATGCTGTCCTTTCACAGAAAATCACTTTCCTTTGAAAGTGCCTTAAGCTACTTACAAGCTTTCACAAAAAACTCACATGCGTTTCTCTGAAAGAGAAGCAGTCTGTTCCAACACTTCAATTCACTGTGCGAAGTGAATGGAGTGTTGCTTCACTTTCTATATGCTGTCCTTTCAGAGAAAATCACTTTCCTTTGAAAGTGCCTTAAGCTACTTACAAGCATTGAACAGAAATTCACATGCGTTTCTCTGTAAGAGAAGCAGTCTGTTCCAACATTTCAATTCACTGTGCGAAGTGAATGGAGTGTTGCTTCACTTTCTAAATGCTGTCCTTTCAGAGAAAATCACTTTCCTTTGAAAGTGCCTTAAGCTACTTACAAGCATTCACAAAAAACTCACATCCGTTTCTCTGAAAAAGAAGCCGTCTGTTCCAACACTTCAATTCACTGTGCGAAGTGAATGGAGTGTTGCTTCACTTTCTAAATGTTGTCCTGTCAGAGAAAATCACTTTCTTTGAAATTGCCTTAAGAACTTACAAGCTTTCACAAAAAACTCACATCCGTTTCTCTGAAAGAGAAGCAGTCTGTTCCAACACTTCAATTCACTGTGCGAAGTGAATGGAGTGTTGCTTCACTTTCTAAATGCTGTCCTTTCAGAGAAAATCACTTTCCTTTGAAAGTGCCTTAAGCTACTTACAAGCATTCAACAGAAATTCACATGCGTTTCTCTGAAAGAGAAGCAGTCTGTTCCAACACTTCAATTCACTGTGCGAAGTGAATGGAGTGTTGCTTCACTTTCTAAATGCTGTCCTGTCAGAGAAAATCACTTTCCTTTGAAAGTGCCTTAAGGTACTTACAAGCTTTCACAAAAACTCACATCCGTTTCTCTGAAAGAGAAGCAGTCTGTTCCAACACTTCAATTCACTGTGCGAAGTGAATGGAGTGTTGCTTCACTTTCTAAATGCTGTCCTGTCAGAGAAAATCACTTTCTTTGGAAGTGCCTTAAGCTACTTACAAGCTTTCACAAAAAACTCACATGCGCTCCTCTGAAAGAGAAGCAGTCTGTTCCAACACTTCAATTCACTGTGCGAAGTGAATGGAGTGTTGCTTCACTTTCTAAATGCTGTCCTTTCAGAGAAAATCACTTTCCTTTGAAAGTGCCTTAAGCTACTTACAAGCATTGAACAGAAATTCACATGCGTTTCTCTGAAAGAGAAGCAGTCTGTTCCAACACTTCAATTCACTGTGCGAAGTGAATGGAGTGTTGCTTCACTTTCTAAATGCTGTCCTTTCAGAGAAAATCACATTCCTTTGAAAGTGCCTTAAGCTGCTTACAAGCATTCAACAGAAATTTACATGCGTTTCTCTGAAAGAGAAGTAGTCTGTTCCAACACTGCAATTCACTGTTCGAAGTGAATGGAGTATTGCTTCAATTTCTAAATGCTGTCCTGTCAGAGAAAATCACTTTCCTTTGAAAGTGCCTTAAGCTACTTACAAGCTTTCACAAAAGACTCACATTCGTTTCTCTGAAAGAGAAGCAGTCTGTTCCAACACTTCAATTCACTGTGCGAAGTGAATGGAGTGTTGCTTCACTTTCTAAATGCTGTCCTTTCAGAGAAAATCACTTTCCTTTGAAAGTGCCTTAAGCTACTTACAAGCACTCACAAAAAACTCACATCCGTTTCTCTGAAAAAGAAGCCGTCTGTTCCAACACTTCAATTCACTGTGCGAAGTGAATGGAGTGTTGCTTCACTTTCTAAATGCTGTCCTGTCAGAGAAAATCACTTTCTTTGAAATTGCCTTAAGCTACTTACAAGCTTTCACAAAAAACTCTCATCCGTTTCTCTGAAAGAGAAGCAGTCTGTTCCAACACTTCAATTCACTGTGCGAAGTGAATGGAGTGTTGCTTCACTTTCTAAATGCTGTCCTTTCAGAGAAAATCACTTTCCTTTGAAAGTGCCTTAAGCTACTTACAAGCATTCAACAGAAATTCACATGCGTTTCTCTGAAAGAGAAGCAGTCTGTTCCAACACTTCAATTCACTGTGCGAAGTGAATGGAGTGTTGCTTCACTTTCTAAATGCTGTCCTGTCAGAGAAAATCACTTTCCTTTGAAAGTGCCTTAAGCTACTTACAAGCTTTCACAAAAAACTCACATCCGTTTCTCTGAAAAAGAAGCAGTCTGTACCAACACTTCAATTCACTGTGCGAAGTGAATGGAGTGTTGCTTCACTTTCTAAATGCTGTCCTTTCAGAGAAAATCACTTTCCTTTGAAAGTGCCCTAAGCTACTTACAAGCATTCAACAGAAATTCACATGTGTTTCTCTGAAAGAGAAGTATTCTGTTCCAACACTTCAATTCACTGTGCGAAGTGAATGGAGTGTTGCTTCACTTTCTAAATGCTGTCCTTTCAAAGAAAATCACTTTCCTTTGAAAGCGCCTTAAGCTACTTACAAGCATTCAACAGAAATTCACAGGCGTTTCTCTGAAAGAATAGCAGTCTGTTCCAACACTTCAATTCACTGTGCGAAGTGAATGGAGTGTTGCTTCACTTTCTAAATGCTGTCCTTTCAGAGAAAATCTCTTTCCTTTGAAAGTGCCTTAAGCTACTTACAAGCTTTCACAAAAAACTCACATCCGTTTCTCTGAAAGAGAAGCAGTCTGTTCCAACACTTGAATTCACTGTGCGAAGTGAATGGAGTGTTGCTTCACTTTCTAAATGCTGTCCTTTCAGAGAAAATCACTTTCCTTTGAAAGTGCCTTAAGCTACTTACAAGCATTCAACAGAAATTCACATGTGTTTCTCTGAAAGAGAAGCATTCTGTTCCAACACTTCAATTCACTGTGCGAAGTGAATGGAGTGTTGCTTCACTTTCTAAATGCTGTCCTTTCAAAGAAAATCACTTTCCTTTGAAAGTACCTTAAGCTACTTACAAGCACTCACAAAAAACTCACATCCATTTCTCTGAAATAGAAGCCGTCTGTTCCAACACTTCAATTCACTGTGCGAAGTGAATGGAGTGTTGCTTCACTTTCTAAATGCTGTCCTTTCAGAGAAAATCTCTTTCCTTTGAAAGTGCCTTAAGCTACTTACAAGCTTTCACAAAAAACTCACATGCGTTTCTCTGAAAGAGAAGCAGTCTGTTCCAACACTTCAATTCACTGTGCGAAGTGAATGGAGTGTTGCTTCACTTTCTACATGCTGTCCTTTCAGAGAAACTCACTTTCCTTTGAAAGTGCCTTAAGCTCTTACAAGCTTTCACAAAAAACTCACATGCGTTTCTCTGAAAGAGAAGCAGTCTGTTCCAACACTTCAATTCACTGTGCGAAGTGAATGGAGTGTTGCTTCACTTTCTAGTGATTTTCAGAGAAAATCACTTTCTTTGAAAGTGCCTTAAGCTACTTACAAGTGTTGCTTCACTTTCTAGTGATTTTCAGAGAAAATCACTTTCTTTGAAAGTGCCTTAAGCTACTTACAAGCTTTCACAAAAAACTCACATCCGTTTCTCTGAAAGAGAAGCAGTCTGTTCCAACACTTCAATTCACTGTGCGAAGTGAATGGAGTGTTGCTTCACTTTCTAAATGCTGTCCTTTCAGAGAAAATCACTTTCCTTTGAAAGTGCCTTAAGCTACTTACAAGCATTGAACAGAAATTCACATGCGTTTCTCTGAAAGAGAAGCAGTCTGTTCCAACACTTCAATTCACTGTGCGAAGTGAATGGAGTGTTGCTTCACTTTCTAAATGCTGTCCTTTCAGAGAAAATCACATTCCTTTGAAAGTGCCTTAAGCTGCTTACAAGCATTCAACAGAAATTTACATGCGTTTCTCTGAAAGAGAAGTAGTCTGTTCCAACACTGCAATTCACTGTTCGAAGTGAATGGAGTATTGCTTCAATTTCTAAATGCTGTCCTGTCAGAGAAAATCACTTTCCTTTGAAAGTGCCTTAAGCTACTTACAAGCTTTCACAAAAGACTCACATTCGTTTCTCTGAAAGAGAAGCAGTCTGTTCCAACACTTCAATTCACTTGCGAAGTGAATGGAGTGTTGCTTCACTTTCTAAATGCTGTCCTTTCAGAGAAAATCACTTTCCTTTGAAAGCGCCTTAAGCTACTTACAAGCATTCAACAGAAATTCACATGCGTTTCTCTGTAAGAGAAGCAGTCTGTTCCAACACTTCAATTCACTGTGCGAAGTGAAATGAGTGTTGCTTCACTTTCTAAATGCTGTCATATCAGAGAAAATCACTTTCCTTTGAAAGTGCCTTAAGCTACTTACAAGCTTTTACAAAAAACTCACATGCGTTTCTCTGAAAGAGAAGCAGTCTGTTCCAACACTTCAATTCACTGTGCGAAGTGAATGGAGTGTTGCTTCACTTTCTAAATGCTGTCCTGTCAGAGAAAATCACTTTCCTTTGAAAGTGCCTTAAGCTACTTACAAGCATTCAACAGAAATTCACATGCGTTTCTCTGAAAGTGAAGCAGTCTGTTCCAACACTTCAATTCACTGTGCGAAGTGAATGGAGTGTTGCTTCACTTTATAAATGCTGTCCTTTCATTGAAAATCACTTTCCTTTGATAGTGCCTTAAGCTACTTACAAGCATTCAACAGAAATTCACATGCGTATCTCTGAAAGAGAAGCAGTCTGTTCCAACACTTCAATTCACTGTGCGAAGTGAATGGAGTGTTGCTTCACTTTCTAAATGCTGTCCTGTCAGAGAAAATCACTTTCCTTTGAAAGTGCCTTAAGCAACTTACAAGCTTTCACAAAAAACTCACATCCGTTTCTCTGAAAGAGAAGCAGTCTGTTCCAACACTTCAATTCACTGTGCGAAGTGAATGGAGGGTTGCTTCACTTTCTAAATGCTGTCCTTTCAGAGAAAGTCACTTTCCTTTGAAAGTGCCTTAAGCTACTTACAAGCATTCAACAGAAATTCACATGCGTTTCTCTGAAAGAGAAGCAGTCTGTTCCAACACTTCAATTCACTGTGCGAAGTGAATGGAGTGTTGCTTCACTTTCTAAATGCTGTCCTTTCAGAGAAAATCACTTTCCTTTGAAAGTGCCTTAAGCTACTTACAAGCTTTCACAAAAAACTCACATGCGTTTCTCTGAAAGAGAAGCAGTCTGTTCCAACACTTCAATTCACTGTGCGAAGTGAATGGAGTGTTGCTTTACTTTCTAAATCCTGTCCTTTCAGAGAAAATCACTTTCCTTTGAAAGTGCCTTAAGCTACTTACAAGCATTCAACAGAAATTCACATGCGTTTCTCTGAAAGAGAAGCAGTCTGTTCCAACACTTCAATTCACTGTGCGAAGTGAATGGAGTGTTGCTTCACTTTCTAAATGCTGTCCTTTCAGAGAAAATCACTTTCCTTTGAAAGTGCCTTAAGCTACTTGCAAGCATTAGGAAGAAACTCACATGCGTTTCTCTGAAAGAGAAGCAGTCTGTTCCAACACTTCAATTCACTGTGCGAAGTGAATGGAGTGTTGCTTCACTTTCTAAATGCTGTCCTGTCAGAGAAAATCACTTTCCTTTGAAAGTGCCTTAAGCTACTTACAAGCTTTCACAAAAAACTCACATCCGTTTCTCTGAAAAAGAAGCAGTCTGTACCAACACTTCAATTCACTGTGCGAAGTGAATGGAGTGTTGCTTCACTTTCTAAATGCTGTCCTTTCAGAGAAAATCTCTTTCCTTTGAAAGTGCCTTAAGCTACTTACAAGCTTTCACAAAAAACTCACATGCGTTTCTCTGAAAGAGAAGCAGTCTGTTCCAACACTTCAATTCACTGTGCGAAGTGAATGGAGTGTTGCTTCACTTTCTACATGCTGTCGTTTCAGAGAAACTCACTTTCCTTTGAAAGTGCCTTAAGCTACTTACAAGCTTTCACAAAAAACTCCCATCCGTTTCTCTGAAAGAGAAGCAGTCTGTTCCAACACTTCAATTCACTGTGCGAAGTGAATGGAGTGTTGCTTCACTTTCTAAATGCTGTCCTTTCAGAGAAAATCACTTTCCTTTGAAAGTGCCTTAAGCTACTTACAAGCATTCAACAGAAATTCACATGTGTTTCTCTGAAAGAGAAGCATTCTGTTCCAACACTTCAATTCACTGTGCGAAGTGAATGGAGTGTTGCTTCACTTTCTAAATGCTGTCCTTTCAAAGAAAATCACTTTCCTTTGAAAGTACCTTAAGCTACTTACAAGCACTCACAAAAAACTCACATCCATTTCTCTGAAATAGAAGCCGTCTGTTCCAACACTTCAATTCACTGTGCGAAGTGAATGGAGTGTTGCTTCACTTTCTAAATGCTGTCCTGTCAGAGAAAATCACTTTCTATGAAATTGCCTTAAGCTACTTACAAGCTTTCACAAAAAACTCACATCCGTTTCTCTGAAAGAGAAGCAGTCTGTTCCAACACTTCAATTCACTCTGCGAAGTGAATGGAGTGTTGCTTCACTTTCTAAATGCTGTCCTTTCAGAGAAAATCACTTTCCTTTGAAAGTGCCTTAAGCTACTTACAAGCATTCAACAGAAATTCACATGCGTTTCTCTGAAAGAGAAGCAGTCTGTTCCAACACTTCAATTCACTGTGCGAAGTGAATGGAGTGTTGCTTCACTTTCTAAATGCTGTCCTTTCAGAGAAAATCACTTTCCTTTGAAAGTGCCTTAAGCTACTTACAAGCATTCAACAGAAATTCACATGCGTTTCTCTGAAAGAGAAGCAGTCTGTTCCAACACTTCAATTCACTGTGCGAAGTGAATGGAGTGTTGCTTCACTTTCTAAATGCTGTCCTTTCAGAGAAAATCACTTTACTTTGAAAGTGCCTTAAGCTACTTACAAGCTTTCACAAAAAGTCACATCCGTTTCTCTGAAAGAGAAGCAGTCTGTTCCAACACTTCAATTCACTGTGCGAAGTGAATGGAGTGTTGCTTCACTTTCTAAATGCTGTCCTTTCAGAGAAAATCACCTTCCTTTGAAAGTGCCTTAAGCTACTTACAAGCATTCAACAGAAATTCACATGCATTTCCCTGAAAGAGAAGCAGTCTGTTCCAACACTTCAATTCACTGTGCGAAGTGAATGGAGTGTTGCTTCACTTTCTAAATGCTGTCCTTTCAGAGAAAATCACTTTCCTTTGAAAGTGCCTTAAGCTACTTACAAGTATTCAACAGAAATTCACATGCGTTTCTCTGAAAGAAAAGCAGTCTGTTCCAACACTTCAATTCACTGTGCGAAGTGAATGGAGTGTTGCTTCACTTTCTAAATGCTGTCCTTTCACAGAAAATCACTTTCCTTTAAAAGTGCCATAAGCTACTTACAAGCTTTCACAAAAAACTCACATGCGTTTCTCTGAAAGAGAAGCAGTCTGTTCCAACACTTCAATTCACTGTGCGAAGTGAATGGAGTGTTGCTTCACTTTCTAAATGCTGTCCTTTCAGAGAAAATCACTTTCCTTTGAAAGTGCCTTAAGCTACTTACAAGCTTTCACAAAAAACTCACATCCGTTTCTCTGAAAGAGAAGCAGTCTGTTCCACCACTTCAATTCACTGTGCGAAGTGAATGGAGTGTTGCTTCACTTTCTAAATGCTGTCCTGTCAGAGAAAATCACTTTCTTTGGAAGTGCCTTAAGCTACTTACAAGCTTTCACAAAAAACTCACATGCGCTCCTCTGAAAGAGAAGCAGTCTGTTCCAACACTTCAATTCACTGTGCGAAGTGAATGGAGTGTTGCTTCACTTTCTAAATGCTGTCCTTTCAGAGAAAATCACTTTCCTTTGAAAGTGCCTTAAGCTACTTACAAGCACTCACAAAAAACTCACATCCGTTTCTCTGAAAAAGAAGCCGTCTGTTCCAACACTTCAATTCACTGTGCGAAGTGAATGGAGTGTTGCTTCACTTTCTAAATGCTGTCCTGTCAGAGAAAATCACTTTCTTTGAAATTGCCTTAAGCTACTTACAAGCTTTCACAAAAAACTCACATCCGTTTCTCTGAAAGAGAAGCAGTCTGTTCCAACACTTCAATTCACTGTGCGAAGTGAATGGAGTGTTGCTTCACTTTCTAAATGCTGTCCTTTCAGAGAAAATCACTTTCCTTTGAAAGTGCCTTAAGCTACTTACAAGCATTCAACAGAAATTCACATGCGTTTCTCTGAAAGAGAAGCAGTCTGTTCCAACACTTCAATTCACTGTGCGAAGTGAATGGAGTGTTGCTTCACTTTCTAAATGCTGTCCTTTCAGAGAAAATCACTTTACTTTGAAAGTGCCTTAAGCTACTTACAAGCTTTCACAAAAAGTCACATCCGTTTCTCTGAAAGAGAAGCAGTCTGTTCCAACACTTCAATTCACTGTGCGAAGTGAATGGAGTGTTGCTTCACTTTCTAAATGCTGTCCTTTCAGAGAAAATCACCTTCCTTTGAAAGTGCCTTAAGCTACTTACAAGCATTCAACAGAAATTCACATGCATTTCCCTGAAAGAGAAGCAGTCTGTTCCAACACTTCAATTCACTGTGCGAAGTGAATGGAGTGTTGCTTCACTTTCTAAATGCTGTCCTTTCAGAGAAAATCACTTTCCTTTGAAAGTGCCTTAAGCTACTTACAAGTATTCAACAGAAATTCACATGCGTTTCTCTGAAAGAAAAGCAGTCTGTTCCAACACTTCAATTCACTGTGCGAAGTGAATGGAGTGTTGCTTCACTTTCTAAATGCTGTCCTTTCACAGAAAATCACTTTCCTTTAAAAGTGCCATAAGCTACTTACAAGCTTTCACAAAAAACTCACATGCGTTTCTCTGAAAGAGAAGCAGTCTGTTCCAACACTTCAATTCACTGTGCGAAGTGAATGGAGTGTTGCTTCACTTTCTAAATGCTGTCCTTTCAGAGAAAATCACTTTCCTTTGAAAGTGCCTTAAGCTACTTACAAGCTTTCACAAAAAACTCACATCCGTTTCTCTGAAAGAGAAGCAGGCTGTTCCACCACTTCAATTCACTGTGCGAAGTGAATGGAGTGTTGCTTCACTTTCTAAATGCTGTCCTTTCAGAGAAAAACACTTTCCTTTGAAAGTGCCTTAAGCTAATTACAAGCATTCAACAGAAATTCACATGCGTTTCTCGGAAAGAGAAGCAGTCTGTTCCAACACTTCAATTCACTGTGCGAAGTGAATGGAGTGTTACTTCACTTTCTAAATGCTGTCCTTTCAGAGAAAATCACTTTCCTTTGAAAGTGCCTTAAGCTACTTACAAGCATTGAACAGAAATTCACATGCGTTTCTCTGAAAGAGAAGCAGTCTGTTCCAACACTTCAATTCACTCTGCGAAGTGAATGGAGTGTTGCTTCACTTTCTAAATGCTGTCCTTTCACAGAAAATCACTTTCCTTTGAAAGTGCCTTAAGCTACTTAGAAGCTTTCACAAAAAACTCACATGCGTTTCTCTGAAAGAGAAGCAGTCTGTTCCAACACTTCAATTCACTGTGCGAAGTGAATGGAGTGTTGCTTCACTTTCTTAATGCTGTCCTTTCAGAGAAAATCACTTTCCTTTGAAAGTGCCTTAAGCTACTTACAAGCATTGAACAGAAATTCACATGCGTTTCTCTGTAAGAGAAGCAGTCTGTTCCAACACTTCAATTCACTGTGCGAAGTGAATGGAGTGTTGCTTCACTTTCTAAATGCTGTCCTGTCAGAGAAAATCACTTTCTTTGGAAGTGCCTTAAGCTACTTACAAGCTTTCACAAAAAACTCACATGCGCTCCTCTGAAAGAGAAGCAGTCTGTTCCAACACTTCAATTCACTGTGCGAAGTGAATGGAGTGTTGCTTCACTTTCTAAATGCTGTCCTTTCAGAGAAAATCACTTTCCTTTGAAAGTGCCTTAAGCTACTTACAAGCACTCACAAAAAACTCACATCCGTTTCTCTGAAAAAGAAGCCGTCTGTTCCAACACTTCAATTCACTGTGCGAAGTGAATGGAGTGTTGCTTCACTTTCTAAATGCTGTCCTGTCAGAGAAAATCACTTTCCTTTGAAAGTGCCTTAAGCTACTTACAAGCTTTCACAAAAAACTCACATCCGTTTCTCTGAAAGAGAAGCAGTCTGTTCCAACAGTTCAATTCACTGTGCGAAGTGAATGGAGTGTTGCTTCACTTTCTAAATGCTGTCCTTTCAGAGAAAATCACTTTCCTTTGAAAGTGCCTTAAGCTACTTACAAGCATTGAACAGAAATTCACATGCGTTTCTCTGAAAGAGAAGCAGTCTGTTCCAACACTTCAATTCACTCTGCGAAGTGAATGGAGTGTTGCTTCACTTTCTAAATGCTGTCCTTTCACAGAAAATCACTTTCCTTTGAAAGTGCCTTAAGCTACTTACAAGCTTTCACAAAAAACTCACATGCGTTTCTCTGAAAGAGAAGCAGTCTGTTCCAACACTTCAATTCACTGTGCGAAGTGAATGGAGTGTTGCTTCACTTTCTATATGCTGTCCTTTCAGAGAAAATCACTTTCCTTTGAAAGTGCCTTAAGCTACTTACAAGCATTGAACAGAAATTCACATGCGTTTCTCTGTAAGAGAAGCAGTCTGTTCCAACATTTCAATTCACTGTGCGAAGTGAATGGAGTGTTGCTTCACTTTCTAAATGCTGTCCTTTCAGAGAAAATCACTTTCCTTTGAAAGTGCCTTAAGCTACTTACAAGCACTCACAAAAAACTCACATCCGTTTCTCTGAAAAAGAAGCCGTCTGTTCCAACACTTCAATTCACTGTGCGAAGTGAATGGAGTGTTGCTTCACTTTCTAAATGTTGTCCTGTCAGAGAAAATCACTTTCTTTGAAATTGCCTTAAGAACTTACAAGCTTTCACAAAAAACTCACATCCGTTTCTCTGAAAGAGAAGCAGTCTGTTCCAACACTTCAATTCACTGTGCGAAGTGAATGGAGTGTTGCTTCACTTTCTAAATGCTGTCCTTTCAGAGAAAATCACTTTCCTTTGAAAGTGCCTTAAGCTACTTACAAGCATTCAACAGAAATTCACATGCGTTTCTCTGAAAGAGAAGCAGTCTGTTCCAACACTTCAATTCACTGTGCGAAGTGAATGGAGTGTTGCTTCACTTTCTAAATGCTGTCCTGTCAGAGAAAATCACTTTCCTTTGAAAGTGCCTTAAGGTACTTACAAGCTTTCACAAAAACTCACATCCGTTTCTCTGAAAGAGAAGCAGTCTGTTCCAACACTTCAATTCACTGTGCGAAGTGAATGGAGTGTTGCTTCACTTTCTAAATGCTGTCCTGTCAGAGAAAATCACTTTCTTTGGAAGTGCCTTAAGGTACTTACAAGCTTTCACAAAAAACTCACATCCGTTTCTCTGAAAGAGAAGCAGTCTGTTCCAACACTTCAATTCACTGTGCGAAGTGAATGGAGTGTTGCTTCACTTTCTAAATGCTGTCCTTTCAGAGAAAATCACTTTCCTTTGAAAGTGCCTTAAGCTACTTACAAGCATTCAACAGAAATTCACATGCGTTTCTCTGAAAGAGAAGCAGTCTGTTCCAACACTTCAATTCACTGTGCGAAGTGAATGGAGTGTTGCTTCACTTTCTAAATGCTGTCCTTTCAGAGAAAATCACATTCCTTGGAAAGTGCCTTAAGCTGCTTACAAGCATTCAACAGAAATTTACATGCGTTTCTCTGAAAGAGAAGTAGTCTGTTCCAACACTGCAATTCACTGTTCGAAGTGAATGGAGTATTGCTTCAATTTCTAAATGCTGTCCTGTCAGAGAAAATCACTTTCCTTTGAAAGTGCCTTAAGCTACTTACAAGCTTTCACAAAAGACTCACATTCGTTTCTCTGAAAGAGAAGCAGTCTGTTCCAACACTTCAATTCACTGTGCGAAGTGAATGGAGTGTTGCTTCACTTTCTAAATGCTGTCCTTTCAGAGAAAATCACATTCCTTTGAAAGTGCCTTAAGCTGCTTACAAGCATTCAACAGAAATTTACATGCGTTTCTCTGAAAGAGAAGTAGTCTGTTCCAACACTGCAATTCACTGTTCGAAGTGAATGGAGTATTGCTTCAATTTCTAAATGCTGTCCTGTCAGAGAAAATCACTTTCCTTTGAAAGTGCCTTAAGCTACTTACAAGCTTTCACAAAAGACTCACATTCGTTTCTCTGAAAGAGAAGCAGTCTGTTCCAACACTTCAATTCACTGTGCGAAGTGAATGGAGTGTTGCTTCACTTTCTAAATGCTGTCCTTTCAGAGAAAATCACTTTCCTTTGAAAGTGCCTTAAGCTACTTACAAGCACTCACAAAAAACTCACATCCGTTTCTGTGAAAAAGAAGCCGTCTGTTCCAACACTTCAATTCACTGTGCGAAGTGAATGGAGTGTTGCTTCACTTTCTAAATGCTGTCCTGTCAGAGAAAATCACTTTCTTTGAAATTGCCTTAAGCTACTTACAAGCTTTCACAAAAAACTCTCATCCGTTTCTCTGAAAGAGAAGCAGTCTGTTCCAACACTTCAATTCACTGTGCGAAGTGAATGGAGTGTTGCTTCACTTTCTAAATGCTGTCCTTTCAGAGAAAATCACTTTCCTTTGAAAGTGCCTTAAGCTACTTACAAGCATTCAACAGAAATTCACATGCGTTTCTCTGAAAGAGAAGCAGTCTGTTCCAACACTTCAATTCACTGTGCGAAGTGAATGGAGTGTTGCTTCACTTTCTAAATGCTGTCCTGTCAGAGAAAATCACTTTCCTTTGAAAGTGCCTTAAGCTACTTACAAGCTTTCACAAAAAACTCACATCCGTTTCTCTGAAAAAGAAGCAGTCTGTACCAACACTTCAATTCACTGTGCGAAGTGAATGGAGTGTTGCTTCACTTTCTAAATGCTGTCCTTTCAGAGAAAATCTCTTTCCTTTGAAAGTGCCTTAAGCTACTTACAAGCATTCAACAGAAATTCACATGCGTTTCTCTGAAAGAGAAGCAGTCTGTTCCAACACTTCAATTCACTGTGCGAAGTGAATGGAGTGTTGCTTCACTTTCTAAATGCTGTCCTTTCAGAGAAAATCACATTCCTTGGAAAGTGCCTTAAGCTGCTTACAAGCATTCAACAGAAATTTACATGCGTTTCTCTGAAAGAGAAGTAGTCTGTTCCAACACTGCAATTCACTGTTCGAAGTGAATGGAGTATTGCTTCAATTTCTAAATGCTGTCCTGTCAGAGAAAATCACTTTCCTTTGAAAGTGCCTTAAGCTACTTACAAGCTTTCACAAAAGACTCACATTCGTTTCTCTGAAAGAGAAGCAGTCTGTTCCAACACTTCAATTCACTGTGCGAAGTGAATGGAGTGTTGCTTCACTTTCTAAATGCTGTCCTTTCAGAGAAAATCACATTCCTTTGAAAGTGCCTTAAGCTGCTTACAAGCATTCAACAGAAATTTACATGCGTTTCTCTGAAAGAGAAGTAGTCTGTTCCAACACTGCAATTCACTGTTCGAAGTGAATGGAGTATTGCTTCAATTTCTAAATGCTGTCCTGTCAGAGAAAATCACTTTCCTTTGAAAGTGCCTTAAGCTACTTACAAGCTTTCACAAAAGACTCACATTCGTTTCTCTGAAAGAGAAGCAGTCTGTTCCAACACTTCAATTCACTGTGCGAAGTGAATGGAGTGTTGCTTCACTTTCTAAATGCTGTCCTTTCAGAGAAAATCACTTTCCTTTGAAAGTGCCTTAAGCTACTTACAAGCACTCACAAAAAACTCACATCCGTTTCTGTGAAAAAGAAGCCGTCTGTTCCAACACTTCAATTCACTGTGCGAAGTGAATGGAGTGTTGCTTCACTTTCTAAATGCTGTCCTGTCAGAGAAAATCACTTTCTTTGAAATTGCCTTAAGCTACTTACAAGCTTTCACAAAAAACTCTCATCCGTTTCTCTGAAAGAGAAGCAGTCTGTTCCAACACTTCAATTCACTGTGCGAAGTGAATGGAGTGTTGCTTCACTTTCTAAATGCTGTCCTTTCAGAGAAAATCACTTTCCTTTGAAAGTGCCTTAAGCTACTTACAAGCATTCAACAGAAATTCACATGCGTTTCTCTGAAAGAGAAGCAGTCTGTTCCAACACTTCAATTCACTGTGCGAAGTGAATGGAGTGTTGCTTCACTTTCTAAATGCTGTCCTGTCAGAGAAAATCACTTTCCTTTGAAAGTGCCTTAAGCTACTTACAAGCTTTCACAAAAAACTCACATCCGTTTCTCTGAAAAAGAAGCAGTCTGTACCAACACTTCAATTCACTGTGCGAAGTGAATGGAGTGTTGCTTCACTTTCTAAATGCTGTCCTTTCAGAGAAAATCTCTTTCCTTTGAAAGTGCCTTAAGCTACTTACAAGCTTTCACAAAAAACTCACATGCGTTTCTCTGAAAGAGAAGCAGTCTGTTCCAACACTTCAATTCACTGTGCGAAGTGAATGGAGTGTTGCTTCACTTTCTACATGCTGTCCTTTCAGAGAAACTCACTTTCCTTTGAAAGTGCCTTAAGCTACTTACAAGCTTTCACAAAAAACTCACATCCGTTTCTCTGAAAGAGAAGCAGTCTGTTCCAACACTTCAATTCACTGTGCGAAGTGAATGGAGTGTTGCTTCACTTTCTAAATGCTGTCCTTTCAGAGAAAATCACTTTCCTTTGAAAGTGCCCTAAGCTACTTACAAGCATTCAACAGAAATTCACATGTGTTTCTCTGAAAGAGAAGCATTCTGTTCCAACACTTCAATTCACTGTGCGAAGTGAATGGAGTGTTGCTTCACTTTCTAAATGCTGTCCTTTCAAAGAAAATCACTTTCCTTTGAAAGCGCCTTAAGCTACTTACAAGCATTGAACAGAAATTCACAGGCGTTTCTCTGAAAGAATAGCAGTCTGTTCCAACACTTCAATTCACTGTGCGAAGTGAATGGAGTGTTGCTTCACTTTCTAAATGCTGTCCTTTCAGAGAAAATCTCTTTCCTTTGAAAGTGCCTTAAGCTACTTACAAGCTTTCACAAAAAACTCACATCCGTTTCTCTGAAAGAGAAGCAGTCTGTTCCAACACTTGAATTCACTGTGCGAAGTGAATGGAGTGTTGCTTCACTTTCTAAATGCTGTCCTTTCAGAGAAAATCACTTTCCTTTGAAAGTGCCTTAAGCTACTTACAAGCATTCAACAGAAATTCACATGTGTTTCTCTGAAAGAGAAGCATTCTGTTCCAACACTTCAATTCACTGTGCGAAGTGAATGGAGTGTTGCTTCACTTTCTAAATGCTGTCCTTTCAAAGAAAATCACTTTCCTTTGAAAGTACCTTAAGCTACTTACAAGCACTCACAAAAAACTCACATCCATTTCTCTGAAATAGAAGCCGTCTGTTCCAACACTTCAATTCACTGTGCGAAGTGAATGGAGTGTTGCTTCACTTTCTAAATGCTGTCCTTTCAGAGAAAATCTCTTTCCTTTGAAAGTGCCTTAAGCTACTTACAAGCTTTCACAAAAAACTCACATGCGTTTCTCTGAAAGAGAAGCAGTCTGTTCCAACACTTCAATTCACTGTGCGAAGTGAATGGAGTGTTGCTTCACTTTCTACATGCTGTCCTTTCAGAGAAACTCACTTTCCTTTGAAAGTGCCTTAAGCTCTTACAAGCTTTCACAAAAAACTCACATGCGTTTCTCTGAAAGAGAAGCAGTCTGTTCCAACACTTCAATTCACTGTGCGAAGTGAATGGAGTGTTGCTTCACTTTCTAGTGATTTTCAGAGAAAATCACTTTCTTTGAAAGTGCCTTAAGCTACTTACAAGTGTTGCTTCACTTTCTAGTGATTTTCAGAGAAAATCACTTGCTTTGAAAGTGCCTTAAGCTACTTACAAGCTTTCACAAAAAACTCACATCCGTTTCTCTGAAAGAGAAGCAGTCTGTTCCAACACTTCAATTCACTGTGCGAAGTGAATGGAGTGTTGCTTCACTTTCTAAATGCTGTCCTTTCAGAGAAAATCACTTTCCTTTGAAAGTGCCTTAAGCTACTTACAAGCATTGAACAGAAATTCACATGCGTTTCTCTGAAAGAGAAGCAGTCTGTTCCAACACTTCAATTCACTGTGCGAAATGAATGGAGTGTTGCTTCACTTTCTAAATGCTGTCCTTTCAGAGAAAATCACATTCCTTTGAAAGTGCCTTAAGCTGCTTACAAGCATTCAACAGAAATTTACATGCGTTTCTCTGAAAGAGAAGTAGTCTGTTCCAACACTGCAATTCACTGTTCGAAGTGAATGGAGTATTGCTTCAATTTCTAAATGATGTCCTGTCAGAGAAAATCACTTTCCTTTGAAAGTGCCTTAAGCTACTTACAAGCTTTCACAAAAGACTCACATTCGTTTCTCTGAAAGAGAAGCAGTCTGTTCCAACACTTCAATTCACTGTGCGAAGTGAATGGAGTGTTGCTTCACTTTCTAAATGCTGTCCTTTCAGAGAAAATCACTTTCCTTTGAAAGCGCCTTAAGCTACTTACAAGCATTCAACAGAAATTCACATGCGTTTCTCTGTAAGAGAAGCAGTCTGTTCCAACACTTCAATTCACTGTGCGAAGTGAAATGAGTGTTGCTTCACTTTCTAAATGCTGTCATATCAGAGAAAATCACTTTCCTTTGAAAGTGCCTTAAGCTACTTACAAGCTTTTACAAAAAACTCACATGCGTTTCTCTGAAAGAGAAGCAGTCTGTTCCAACACTTCAATTCACTGTGCGAAGTGAATGGAGTGTTGCTTCACTTTCTAAATGCTGTCCTGTCAGAGAAAATCACTTTCCTTTGAAAGTGCCTTAAGCTACTTACAAGCATTCAACAGAAATTCACATGCGTTTCTCTGAAAGTGAAGCAGTCTGTTCCAACACTTCAATTCACTGTGCGAAGTGAATGGAGTGTTGCTTCACTTTATAAATGCTGTCCTTTCAGAGAAAATCACTTTCCTTTGATAGTGCCTTAAGCTACTTACAAGCATTCAACAGAAATTCACATGCGTATCTCTGAAAGAGAAGCAGTCTGTTCCAACACTTCAATTCACTGTGCGAAGTGAATGGACTGTTGCTTCACTTTCTAAATGCTGTCCTGTCAGAGAAAATCACTTTCCTTTGAAAGTGCCTTAAGCAACTTACAAGCTTTCACAAAAAACTCACATCCGTTTCTCTGAAAGAGAAGCAGTCTGTTCCAACACTTCAATTCACTGTGCGAAGTGAATGGAGGGTTGCTTCACTTTCTAAATGCTGTCCTTTCAGAGAAAGTCACTTTCCTTTGAAAGTGCCTTAAGCTACTTACAAGCATTCAACAGAAATTCACATGCGTTTCTCTGAAAGAGAAGCAGTCTGTTCCAACACTTCAATTCACTGTGCGAAGTGAATGGAGTGTTGCTTCACTTTCTAAATGCTGTCCTTTCAGAGAAAATCACTTTCCTTTGAAAGTGCCTTAAGCTACTTACAAGCTTTCACAAAAAACTCACATGCGTTTCTCTGAAAGAGAAGCAGTCTGTTCCAACACTTCAATTCACTGTGCGAAGTGAATGGAGTGTTGCTTTACTTTCTAAATCCTGTCCTTTCAGAGAAAATCACTTTCCTTTGAAAGTGCCTTAAGCTACTTACAAGCATTCAACAGAAATTCTCATGCGTTTCTCTGAAAGAGAAGCAGTCTGTTCCAACACTTCAATTCACTGTGCGAAGTGAATGGAGTGTTGCTTCACTTTCTAAATGCTGTCCTTTCAGAGAAAATCACTTTCCTTTGAAAGTGCCTTAAGCTACTTACAAGCATTCAACAGAAATTCACATGCGTATCTCTGAAAGAGAAGCAGTCTGTTCCAACACTTCAATTCACTGTGCGAAGTGAATGGAGTGTTGCTTCACTTTCTAAATGCTGTCCTGTCAGAGAAAATCACTTTCCATTGAAAGTGCCTTAAGCTACTTACAAGCTTTCACAAAAAACTCACATCCGTTTCTCTGAAAAAGAAGCAGTCTGTACCAACACTTCAATTCACTGTGCGAAGTGAATGGAGTGTTGCTTCACTTTCTAAATGCTGTCCTTTCAGAGAAAATCTCTTTCCTTTGAAAGTGCCTTAAGCTACTTACAAGCTTTCACAAAAAACTCACATGCGTTTCTCTGAAAGAGAAGCAGTCTGTTCCAACACTTCAATTCACTGTGCGAAGTGAATGGAGTGTTGCTTCACTTTCTACATGCTGTCCTTTCAGAGAAACTCACTTTCCTTTGAAAGTGCCTTAAGCTACTTACAAGCTTTCACAAAAAACTCCCATCCGTTTCTCTGAAAGAGAAGCAGTCTGTTCCAACACTTCAATTCACTGTGCGAAGTGAATGGAGTGTTGCTTCACTTTCTAAATGCTGTCCTTTCAGAGAAAATCACTTTCCTTTGAAAGTGCCTTAAGCTACTTACAAGCATTCAACAGAAATTCACATGTGTTTCTCTGAAAGAGAAGCATTCTGTTCCAACACTTCAATTCACTGTGCGAAGTGAATGGAGTGTTGCTTCACTTTCTAAATGCTGTCCTTTCAAAGAAAATCACTTTCCTTTGAAAGTACCTTAAGCTACTTACAAGCACTCACAAAAAACTCACATCCATTTCTCTGAAATAGAAGCCGTCTGTTCCAACACTTCAATTCACTGTGCGAAGTGAATGGAGTGTTGCTTCACTTTCTAAATGCTGTCCTGTCAGAGAAAATCACTTTCTATGAAATTGCCTTAAGCTACTTACAAGCTTTCACAAAAAACTCACATCCGTTTCTCTGAAAGAGAAGCAGTCTGTTCCAACACTTCAATTCACTCTGCGAAGTGAATGGAGTGTTGCTTCACTTTCTAAATGCTGTCCTTTCAGAGAAAATCACTTTCCTTTGAAAGTGCCTTAAGCTACTTACAAGCATTCAACAGAAATTCACATGCGTTTCTCTGAAGAGAAGCAGTCTGTTCCAACACTTCAATTCACTGTGCGAAGTGAATGGAGTGTTGCTTCACTTTCTAAATGCTGTCCTTTCAGAGAAAATCACTTTCCTTTGAAAGTGCCTTAAGCTACTTACAAGCATTCAACAGAAATTCACATGCGTTTCTCTGAAAGAGAAGCAGTCTGTTCCAACACTTCAATTCACTGTGCGAAGTGAATGGAGTGTTGCTTCACTTTCTAAATGCTGTCCTTTCAGAGAAAATCACTTTCCTTTGAAAGTGCCTTAAGCTCTTACAAGCTTTCACAAAAAACTCACATGCGTTTCTCTGAAAGAGAAGCAGTCTGTTCCAACACTTCAATTCACTGTGCGAAGTGAATGGAGTGTTGCTTCACTTTCTAGTGATTTTCAGAGAAAATCACTTTCTTTGAAAGTGCCTTAAGCTACTTACAAGTGTTGCTTCACTTTCTAGTGATTTTCAGAGAAAATCACTTGCTTTGAAAGTGCCTTAAGCTACTTACAAGCTTTCACAAAAAACTCACATCCGTTTCTCTGAAAGAGAAGCAGTCTGTTCCAACACTTCAATTCACTGTGCGAAGTGAATGGAGTGTTGCTTCACTTTCTAAATGCTGTCCTTTCAGAGAAAATCACTTTCCTTTGAAAGTGCCTTAAGCTACTTACAAGCATTGAACAGAAATTCACATGCGTTTCTCTGAAAGAGAAGCAGTCTGTTCCAACACTTCAATTCACTGTGCGAAATGAATGGAGTGTTGCTTCACTTTCTAAATGCTGTCCTTTCAGAGAAAATCACATTCCTTTGAAAGTGCCTTAAGCTGCTTACAAGCATTCAACAGAAATTTACATGCGTTTCTCTGAAAGAGAAGTAGTCTGTTCCAACACTGCAATTCACTGTTCGAAGTGAATGGAGTATTGCTTCAATTTCTAAATGATGTCCTGTCAGAGAAAATCACTTTCCTTTGAAAGTGCCTTAAGCTACTTACAAGCTTTCACAAAAGACTCACATTCGTTTCTCTGAAAGAGAAGCAGTCTGTTCCAACACTTCAATTCACTGTGCGAAGTGAATGGAGTGTTGCTTCACTTTCTAAATGCTGTCCTTTCAGAGAAAATCACTTTCCTTTGAAAGCGCCTTAAGCTACTTACAAGCATTCAACAGAAATTCACATGCGTTTCTCTGTAAGAGAAGCAGTCTGTTCCAACACTTCAATTCACTGTGCGAAGTGAAATGAGTGTTGCTTCACTTTCTAAATGCTGTCATATCAGAGAAAATCACTTTCCTTTGAAAGTGCCTTAAGCTACTTACAAGCTTTTACAAAAAACTCACATGCGTTTCTCTGAAAGAGAAGCAGTCTGTTCCAACACTTCAATTCACTGTGCGAAGTGAATGGAGTGTTGCTTCACTTTCTAAATGCTGTCCTGTCAGAGAAAATCACTTTCCTTTGAAAGTGCCTTAAGCTACTTACAAGCATTCAACAGAAATTCACATGCGTTTCTCTGAAAGTGAAGCAGTCTGTTCCAACACTTCAATTCACTGTGCGAAGTGAATGGAGTGTTGCTTCACTTTATAAATGCTGTCCTTTCAGAGAAAATCACTTTCCTTTGATAGTGCCTTAAGCTACTTACAAGCATTCAACAGAAATTCACATGCGTATCTCTGAAAGAGAAGCAGTCTGTTCCAACACTTCAATTCACTGTGCGAAGTGAATGGAGTGTTGCTTCACTTTCTAAATGCTGTCCTGTCAGAGAAAATCACTTTCCTTTGAAAGTGCCTTAAGCAACTTACAAGCTTTCACAAAAAACTCACATCCGTTTCTCTGAAAGAGAAGCAGTCTGTTCCAACACTTCAATTCACTGTGCGAAGTGAATGGAGGGTTGCTTCACTTTCTAAATGCTGTCCTTTCAGAGAAAGTCACTTTCCTTTGAAAGTGCCTTAAGCTACTTACAAGCATTCAACAGAAATTCACATGCGTTTCTCTGAAAGAGAAGCAGTCTGTTCCAACACTTCAATTCACTGTGCGAAGTGAATGGAGTGTTGCTTCACTTTCTAAATGCTGTCCTTTCAGAGAAAATCACTTTCCTTTGAAAGTGCCTTAAGCTACTTACAAGCTTTCACAAAAAACTCACATGCGTTTCTCTGAAAGAGAAGCAGTCTGTTCCAACACTTCAATTCACTGTGCGAAGTGAATGGAGTGTTGCTTTACTTTCTAAATCCTGTCCTTTCAGAGAAAATCACTTTCCTTTGAAAGTGCCTTAAGCTACTTACAAGCATTCAACAGAAATTCTCATGCGTTTCTCTGAAAGAGAAGCAGTCTGTTCCAACACTTCAATTCACTGTGCGAAGTGAATGGAGGGTTGCTTCACTTTCTAAATGCTGTCCTTTCAGAGAAAGTCACTTTCCTTTGAAAGTGCCTTAAGCTACTTACAAGCATTCAACAGAAATTCACATGCGTTTCTCTGAAAGAGAAGCAGTCTGTTCCAACACTTCAATTCACTGTGCGAAGTGAATGGAGTGTTGCTTCACTTTCTAAATGCTGTCCTTTCAGAGAAAATCACTTTCCTTTGAAAGTGCCTTAAGCTACTTACAAGCTTTCACAAAAAACTCACATGCGTTTCTCTGAAAGAGAAGCAGTCTGTTCCAACACTTCAATTCACTGTGCGAAGTGAATGGAGTGTTGCTTTACTTTCTAAATCCTGTCCTTTCAGAGAAAATCACTTTCCTTTGAAAGTGCCTTAAGCTACTTACAAGCATTCAACAGAAATTCTCATGCGTTTCTCTGAAAGAGAAGCAGTCTGTTCCAACACTTCAATTCACTGTGCGAAGTGAATGGAGTGTTGCTTCACTTTCTAAATGCTGTCCTTTCAGAGAAAATCACTTTCCTTTGAAAGTGCCTTAAGCTACTTACAAGCATTCAACAGAAATTCACATGCGTATCTCTGAAAGAGAAGCAGTCTGTTCCAACACTTCAATTCACTGTGCGAAGTGAATGGAGTGTTGCTTCACTTTCTAAATGCTGTCCTGTCAGAGAAAATCACTTTCCTTTGAAAGTGCCTTAAGCTACTTACAAGCTTTCACAAAAAACTCACATCCGTTTCTCTGAAAAAGAAGCAGTCTGTACCAACACTTCAATTCACTGTGCGAAGTGAATGGAGTGTTGCTTCACTTTCTAAATGCTGTCCTTTCAGAGAAAATCTCTTTCCTTTGAAAGTGCCTTAAGCTACTTACAAGCTTTCACAAAAAACTCACATGCGTTTCTCTGAAAGAGAAGCAGTCTGTTCCAACACTTCAATTCACTGTGCGAAGTGAATGGAGTGTTGCTTCACTTTCTACATGCTGTCCTTTCAGAGAAACTCACTTTCCTTTGAAAGTGCCTTAAGCTACTTACAAGCTTTCACAAAAAACTCCCATCCGTTTCTCTGAAAGAGAAGCAGTCTGTTCCAACACTTCAATTCACTGTGCGAAGTGAATGGAGTGTTGCTTCACTTTCTAAATGCTGTCCTTTCAGAGAAAATCACTTTCCTTTGAAAGTGCCTTAAGCTACTTACAAGCATTCAACAGAAATTCACATGTGTTTCTCTGAAAGAGAAGCATTCTGTTCCAACACTTCAATTCACTGTGCGAAGTGAATGGAGTGTTGCTTCACTTTCTAAATGCTGTCCTTTCAAAGAAAATCACTTTCCTTTGAAAGTACCTTAAGCTACTTACAAGCACTCACAAAAAACTCACATCCATTTCTCTGAAATAGAAGCCGTCTGTTCCAACACTTCAATTCACTGTGCGAAGTGAATGGAGTGTTGCTTCACTTTCTAAATGCTGTCCTGTCAGAGAAAATCACTTTCTATGAAATTGCCTTAAGCTACTTACAAGCTTTCACAAAAAACTCACATCCGTTTCTCTGAAAGAGAAGCAGTCTGTTCCAACACTTCAATTCACTCTGCGAAGTGAATGGAGTGTTGCTTCACTTTCTAAATGCTGTCCTTTCAGAGAAAATCACTTTCCTTTGAAAGTGCCTTAAGCTACTTACAAGCATTCAACAGAAATTCACATGCGTTTCTCTGAAGAGAAGCAGTCTGTTCCAACACTTCAATTCACTGTGCGAAGTGAATGGAGTGTTGCTTCACTTTCTAAATGCTGTCCTTTCAGAGAAAATCACTTTCCTTTGAAAGTGCCTTAAGCTACTTACAAGCATTCAACAGAAATTCACATGCGTTTCTCTGAAAGAGAAGCAGTCTGTTCCAACACTTCAATTCACTGTGCGAAGTGAATGGAGTGTTGCTTCACTTTCTAAATGCTGTCCTTTCAGAGAAAATCACTTTACTTTGAAAGTGCCTTAAGCTACTTACAAGCTTTCACAAAAAGTCACATCCGTTTCTCTGAAAGAGAAGCAGTCTGTTCCAACACTTCAATTCACTGTGCGAAGTGAATGGAGTGTTGCTTCACTTTCTAAATGCTGTCCTTTCAGAGAAAATCACCTTCCTTTGAAAGTGCCTTAAGCTACTTACAAGCATTCAACAGAAATTCACATGCATTTCCCTGAAAGAGAAGCAGTCTGTTCCAACACTTCAATTCACTGTGCGAAGTGAATGGAGTGTTGCTTCACTTTCTAAATGCTGTCCTTTCAGAGAAAATCACTTTCCTTTGAAAGTGCCTTAAGCTACTTACAAGTATTCAACAGAAATTCACATGCGTTTCTCTGAAAGAAAAGCAGTCTGTTCCAACACTTCAATTCACTGTGCGAAGTGAATGGAGTGTTGCTTCACTTTCTAAATGCTGTCCTTTCACAGAAAATCACTTTCCTTTAAAAGTGCCATAAGCTACTTACAAGCTTTCACAAAAAACTCACATGCGTTTCTCTGAAAGAGAAGCAGTCTGTTCCAACACTTCAATTCACTGTGCGAAGTGAATGGAGTGTTGCTTCACTTTCTAAATGCTGTCCTTTCAGAGAAAATCACTTTCCTTTGAAAGTGCCTTAAGCTACTTACAAGCTTTCACAAAAAACTCACATCCGTTTCTCTGAAAGAGAAGCAGTCTGTTCCACCACTTCAATTCACTGTGCGAAGTGAATGGAGTGTTGCTTCACTTTCTAAATGCTGTCCTTTCAGAGAAAAACACTTTCCTTTGAAAGTGCCTTAAGCTAATTACAAGCATTCAACAGAAATTCACATGCGTTTCTCGGAAAGAGAAGAAGTCTGTTCCAACACTTCAATTCACTGTGCGAAGTGAATGGAGTGTTACTTCACTTTCTAAATGCTGTCCTTTCAGAGAAAATCACTTTCCTTTGAAAGTGCCTTAAGCTACTTACAAGCATTGAACAGAAATTCACATGCGTTTCTCTGAAAGAGAAGCAGTCTGTTCCAACACTTCAATTCACTCTGCGAAGTGAATGGAGTGTTGCTTCACTTTCTAAATGCTGTCCTTTCACAGAAAATCACTTTCCTTTGAAAGTGCCTTAAGCTACTTAGAAGCTTTCACAAAAAACTCACATGCGTTTCTCTGAAAGAGAAGCAGTCTGTTCCAACACTTCAATTCACTGTGCGAAGTGAATGGAGTGTTGCTTCACTTTCTAAATGCTGTCCTTTCAGAGAAAATCACTTTCCTTTGAAAGTGCCTTAAGCTACTTACAAGCATTGAACAGAAATTCACATGCGTTTCTCTGTAAGAGAAGCAGTCTGTTCCAACACTTCAATTCACTGTGCGAAGTGAATGGAGTGTTGCTTCACTTTCTAAATGCTGTCCTGTCAGAGAAAATCACTTTCTTTGGAAGTGCCTTAAGCTACTTACAAGCTTTCACAAAAAACTCACATGCGCTCCTCTGAAAGAGAAGCAGTCTGTTCCAACACTTCAATTCACTGTGCGAAGTGAATGGAGTGTTGCTTCACTTTCTAAATGCTGTCCTTTCAGAGAAAATCACTTTCCTTTGAAAGTGCCTTAAGCTACTTACAAGCACTCACAAAAAACTCACATCCGTTTCTCTGAAAAAGAAGCCGTCTGTTCCAACACTTCAATTCACTGTGCGAAGTGAATGGAGTGTTGCTTCACTTTCTAAATGCTGTCCTGTCAGAGAAAATCACTTTCTTTGAAATTGCCTTAAGCTACTTACAAGCTTTCACAAAAAACTCACATCCGTTTCTCTGAAAGAGAAGCAGTCTGTTCCAACACTTCAATTCACTGTGCGAAGTGAATGGAGTGTTGCTTCACTTTCTAAATGCTGTCCTTTCAGAGAAAATCACTTTCCTTTGAAAGTGCCTTAAGCTACTTACAAGCATTCAACAGAAATTCACATGCGTTTCTCTGAAAGAGAAGCAGTCTGTTCCAACATTTCAATTCACTGTGCGAAGTGAATGGAGTGTTGCTTCACTTTCTAAATGCTGTCCTTTCAGAGAAAATCACTTTCCTTTGAAAGTGCCTTAAGCTACTTACAAGCATTGAACAGAAATTCACATGCGTTTCTCTGAAAGAGAAGCAGTCTGTTCCAACACTTCAATTCACTCTGCGAAGTGAATGGAGTGTTGCTTCACTTTCGAAATGCTGTCCTTTCAGAGAAAATCACTTTCCTTTGAAAGTGCCTTAAGCTACTTACAAGCTTTCACAAAAAACTCACATGCGTTTCTCTGAAAGAGAAGCAGTCTGTTCCAACACTTCAATTCACTGTGCGAAGTGAATGGAGTGTTGCTTCACTTTCTATATGCTGTCCTTTCAGAGAAAATCACTTTCCTTTGAAAGTGCCTTAAGCTACTTACAAGCATTGAACAGAAATTCACATGCGTTTCTCTGTAAGAGAAGCAGTCTGTTCCAACATTTCAATTCACTGTGCGAAGTGAATGGAGTGTTGCTTCACTTTCTAAATGCTGTCCTTTCAGAGAAAATCACTTTCCTTTGAAAGTGCCTTAAGCTACTTACAAGCACTCACAAAAAACTCACATCCGTTTCTCTGAAAAAGAAGCCGTCTGTTCCAACACTTCAATTCACTGTGCGAAGTGAATGGAGTGTTGCTTCACTTTCTAAATGTTGTCCTGTCAGAGAAAATCACTTTCTTTGAAATTGCCTTAAGAACTTACAAGCTTTCACAAAAAACTCACATCCGTTTCTCTGAAAGAGAAGCAGTCTGTTCCAACACTTCAATTCACTGTGCGAAGTGAATGGAGTGTTGCTTCACTTTCTAAATGCTGTCCTTTCAGAGAAAATCACTTTCCTTTGAAAGTGCCTTAAGCTACTTACAAGCATTCAACAGAAATTCACATGCGTTTCTCTGAAAGAGAAGCAGTCTGTTCCAACACTTCAATTCACTGTGCGAAGTGAATGGAGTGTTGCTTCACTTTCTAAATGCTGTCCTGTCAGAGAAAATCACTTTCCTTTGAAAGTGCCTTAAGGTACTTACAAGCTTTCACAAAAACTCACATCCGTTTCTCTGAAAGAGAAGCAGTCTGTTCCAACACTTCAATTCACTGTGCGAAGTGAATGGAGTGTTGCTTCACTTTCTAAATGCTGTCCTGTCAGAGAAAATCACTTTCTTTGGAAGTGCCTTAAGCTACTTACAAGCTTTCACAAAAAACTCACATCCGTTTCTCTGAAAGAGAAGCAGTCTGTTCCAACACTTCAATTCACTGTGCGAAGTGAATGGAGTGTTGCTTCACTTTCTAAATGCTGTCCTTTCAGAGAAAATCACTTTCCTTTGAAAGTGCCTTAAGCTACTTACAAGCATTGAACAGAAATTCACATGCGTTTCTCTGAAAGAGAAGCAGTCTGTTCCAACACTTCAATTCACTGTGCGAAGTGAATGGAGTGTTGCTTCACTTTCTAAATTCTGTCCTTTCAGAGAAAATCACATTCCTTGGAAAGTGCCTTAAGCTGCTTACAAGCATTCAACAGAAATTTACATGCGTTTCTCTGAAAGAGAAGTAGTCTGTTCCAACACTGCAATTCACTGTTCGAAGTGAATGGAGTATTGCTTCAATTTCTAAATGCTGTCCTGTCAGAGAAAATCACTTTCCTTTGAAAGTGCCTTAAGCTACTTACAAGCTTTCACAAAAGACTCACATTCGTTTCTCTGAAAGAGAAGCAGTCTGTTCCAACACTTCAATTCACTGTGCGAAGTGAATGGAGTGTTGCTTCACTTTCTAAATGCTGTCCTTTCAGAGAAAATCACTTTCCTTTGAAAGTGCCTTAAGCTACTTACAAGCACTCACAAAAAACTCACATCCGTTTCTCTGAAAAAGAAGCCGTCTGTTCCAACACTTCAATTCACTGTGCGAAGTGAATGGAGTGTTGCTTCACTTTCTAAATGCTGTCCTGTCAGAGAAAATCACTTTCTTTGAAATTGCCTTAAGCTACTTACAAGCTTTCACAAAAAACTCACATCCGTTTCTCTGAAAGAGAAGCAGTCTGTTCCAACACTTCAATTCACTGTGCGAAGTGAATGGAGTGTTGCTTCACTTTCTAAATGCTGTCCTTTCAGAGAAAATCACTTTCCTTTGAAAGTGCCTTAAGCTACTTACAAGCATTCAACAGAAATTCACATGCGTTTCTCTGAAAGAGAAGCAGTCTGTTCCAACACTTCAATTCACTGTGCGAAGTGAATGGAGTGTTGCTTCACTTTCTAAATGCTGTCCTGTCAGAGAAAATCACTTTCCTTTGAAAGTGCCTTAAGGTACTTACAAGCTTTCACAAAAAACTCGCATCCGTTTCTCTGAAAGAGAAGCAGTCTGTTCCAACACTTCAATTCACTGTGCGAAGTGAATGGAGTGTTGCTTCACTTTCTAAATGCTGTCCTTTCAGAGAAAATCACTTTCTTTTGAAAGTGCCTTAAGCTACTTACAAGCTTTCACAAAAAACTCACATGCGTTTCTCTGAAAGAGAAGCAGTCTGTTCCAACACTTCAATTCACTGTGCGAAGTGAATGGAGTGTTGCTTCACTTTCTAAATGCTGTCCTTTCAGAGA
>NW_028263308.1:0-109000 GCF_982192425.1 Myodes glareolus
GCTTGTAAGTAGCTTAAGGCACTTTCAAAGGAAAGTGATTTTCTCTGAAAGGACAGCATTTAGAAAGTGAGGCAACACTCCATTCACTTCACACAGTGAATTGAAGTGCTGGAACAGACTGCTTCTCTTTCAGAGAAACGCATGTGAGTTTTTTATGAATGCTTGAAAGTAGTTTAAGGCACTTTCAAAGGAAAGTGATTTTCTCTGAAAGGACAGCATTTAGAAAGTGAGGCAACACTCCATTCACTTCGCACAGTGAATTGAAGTGTTGGAACAGACTGCTTCTCTTTCAGAGAAACGCATGTGAGTTTCTTCCTAATGCTTGCAAGTAGCTTAAGGCACTTTCAAGGGAAAGTGATTTTCTCTGAAAGGACAGCATTTAGAAAGTGAAGCAACACTCCATCCACTTCGCACAGTGAATTGAAGTGTTGGAACAGACTGCTTCTCTTTCATAGAAACGCATGTGAGTTTCTTCCTAATGCTTGCAAGTAGCTTAAGGCACTTTCAAAGGAAAGTGATTTTCTCTGAAAGGACAGCATTTAGAAAGTGAAGCAACACTCCATTCACTTCGCACAGTGAATTGAAGTGTTGGAACAGACTGCTTCTCTTTCAGAGAAACGCATGTGAGTTTTTTGTGAATGCTTGAAAGTAGTTGAAGGCACTTTCAAAGGAAAGTGATTTTCTCTGAAAGGACAGCATTTAGAAAGTGAAGCAACACTCCATTCACTTCGCACAGTGAATTGAAGTTTTGGAACAGACTGCTTTTCTTTCAGAGAAACGCATGTAAGTTTCTTCCTAATGCTTGCAAGTAGCTTAAGGCACTTTCAATGGAAAGTGATTTTCTCTGAAAGGACAGCATTTAGAAAGTGAAGCAACACTCCATTCACTTCGCACAGTGAATTGAAGTGTTGGAACAGACTGCTTCTCTTTCAGAGAAACGCATGTGAGTTTCTTCCTAATGCTTGCAAGTAGCTTAAGGCACTTTCAAAGGAAAGTGATTTTCTCTGAAAGGACATCATTTAGAAAGTGAAGCAACACTCCATTCACTTCGCACAGTGAATTGAAGTGTTGGAACAGACTGCTTCTCTTTCAGAGAAACGCATGTGAGTTTCTGTTGAATGCTTGTAAGTAGCTTAAGGCACTTTCAAAGGAAAGTGATTTTCTCTGAAAGGACAGCATTTAGAAAGTGAAGCAACACTCCATTCACTTCGCACAGTGAATTGAAGTGTTGGAACAGACTGCTTCTCTTTCAGAGAAACGCATGTGAGTTTCTGTTGAATGCTTGTAAGTAGCTTAAGGCACTTTCAAAGGAAAGTGATTTTCTCTGAAAGGACAGCATTTAGAAAGTGAGGCAACACTCCATTCACTTCACACAGTGAATTGAAGTGCTGGAACAGACTGCTTCTCTTTCAGAGAAACGCATGTGAGTTTTTTATGAATGCTTGAAAGTAGTTTAAGGCACTTTCAAAGGAAAGTGATTTTCTCTGAAAGGACAGCATTTAGAAAGTGAGGCAACACTCCATTCACTTCGCACAGTGAATTGAAGAGTTGGAACAGACTGCTTCTCTTTCAGAGAAACGCATGTGAGTTTCTGTTGAATGCTTGCCAGTAGCTTAAGGCACTTTCAAAGGAAAGTGATTTTCTCTGAAAGGACAGCATTTAGAAAGTGAGGCAACACTCCATTCACTTCACACAGTGAATTGAAGTGCTGGAACAGACTGCTTCTCTTTCAGAGAAACGCATGTGAGTTTTTTATGAATGCTTGAAAGTAGTTTAAGGCACTTTCAAAGGAAAGTGATTTTCTCTGAAAGGACAGCATTTAGAAAGTGAGGCAACACTCCATTCACTTCGCACAGTGAATTGAAGTGTTGGAACAGACTGCTTCTCTTTCAGAGAAACGCATGTGAGTTTCTTCCTAATGCTTGCAAGTAGCTTAAGGCATTTTCAAAGGAAAGTGATTTTCTCTGAAAGGACAGCATTTAGAAAGTGAAGCAACACTCCATTCACTTCGCACAGTGAATTGAAGTGTTGGAACAGACTGCTTCTCTTTCAGAGAAACGCATGTGAGTTTCTGTTGAATGCTTGTAAGTAGCTTAAGGCACTTTCAAAGGAAAGTGATTTTCTCTGAAAGGACAGCATTTAGAAAGTGAAGCAACACTCCATTCACTTCGCACAGTGAATTGAAGTGTTGGAACAGACTGCTTCTCTTTCAGAGAAACGCATGTGAGTTTCTTCCTAATGCTTGCAAGTAGCTTAAGGCACTTTCAAGGGAAAGTGATTTTCTCTGAAAGGACAGCATTTAGAAAGTGAAGCAACACTCCATCCACTTCGCACAGTGAATTGAAGTGTTGGAACAGACTGCTTCTCTTTCATAGAAACGCATGTGAGTTTCTTGTGAATTCTTGCATGTTGCTTAAGGCCCTTTCAAAGGAAAGTGATTTTCTCTGAAAGGACAGCATTTAGAAAGTGAAGCAACACTCCATTCACTTCGCACAGTGAATTGAAGTGTTGGAACAGACTGCTTCTCTTTCAAAGTAACGCATGTGAGTTTTTTGTGAATGCTTGAAAGTAGTTTAAGGCACTTTCAAAGGAAAGTGATTTTCTCTGAAAGGACATAATTTAGAAAGTTAAGCAACACTCCATTCACTTCGCACAGTGAATTGAAGTGTTGGAACAGACTGCTTCTCTTTCAGAGAAACGCATGTAAGTTTCTTCCTAATGCTTGCAAGTAGCTTAAGGCACTTTCAATGGAAAGTGATTTTCTCTGAAAGGACAGCATTTAGAAAGTGAAGCAACACTCCATTCACTTCGCACAGTGAATTGAAGTGTTGGAACAGACTGCTTCTCTTTCAGAGAAACGCATGTGAGTTTCTTCCTAATGCTTGCAAGTAGCTTAAGGCACTTTCAAAGGAAAGTGATTTTCTCTGAAAGGACATCATTTAGAAAGTGAAGCAACACTCCATTCACTTCGCACAGTGAATTGAAGTGTTGGAACAGACTGCTTCTCTTTCAGAGAAACGCATGTGAGTTTCTGTTGAATGCTTGTAAGTAGCTTAAGGCACTTTCAAAGGAAAGTGATTTTCTCTGAAAGGACAGCATTTAGAAAGTGAGGCAACACTCCATTCACTTCGCACAGTGAATTGAAGTGTTGGAACCGACTGCTTCTCTTTCAGAGAAACGCATGTGAGTTTCTGGTGAATGCTTGTAAGTACCTTAAGGCACTTTCAAAGGAAAGTGATTTTCTCTGAAAGGACAGCATTTAGAAAGTGAAGCAACACTCCATTCACTTCGTGCAGTGAATTGAAGTGTTGGAGCAGAGTGCTTCTCTTTCATAGAAACGCCTTAGTGTTTCTTGTGAATGCTTGCAAGTTGCTTAAGGCACTTTCAAAGGAAAGTGATTTTCTCTGAAAGGACATAATTTAGAAAGTAAAGCAACACTCCATTCACTTCGCACAGTGAATTGAAGTGTTGGAACAGACTGCTTCTCTTTCAGAGAAACGCATGTGAGTTTCTTCCTAATGCTTGCAAGTAGCTTAAGGCACTTTCAAAGGAAAGTGATTTTCTCTGAAAGGACATCATTTAGAAAGTGAAGCAACACTCCATTCACTTCGCACAGTGAATTGAAGTGTTGGAACAGACTGCTTCTCTTTCAGAGAAACGCATGTGAGTTTCTGTTGAATGCTTGTAAGTAGCTTAAGGCACTTTCAAAGGAAAGTGATTTTCTCTGAAAGGACAGCATTTAGAAAGTGAAGCAACACTCCAATCACTTCGCACAGTGAATTGAAGTGTTGGAACGGACTGCTTCTTTTTCAGAGAAACGCATGTGAGTTTCTGTTAAATGCTTGTAAGTAGCTTAAGGCACTTTCAAAGGAAAGTGATTTTCTCTGAAAGGACAGCATTTAGAAAGTGAGGCAACACTCTATTCACTTCACACAGTGAATTGAAGTGTTGGAACAGACTGCTTCTCTTTCAGAGAAGCGCATGTGAGTTTTTTCCTAATGCTTGCAAGTAGCTTAAGGCACTATCAAAGGAAAGTGATTTTCTCTGAAAGGACAGCATTTAGAAAGTGAAGCAACACTCCATTCACTTCGCACAGTGAATTGAAGTGTTGGAACAGACTGCTTCTCTTTCAGAGAAACGCATGTGAGTTTTTTATGAATGCTTGAAAGTAGTTTAAGGCACTTTCAAAGGAAAGTGATTTTCTCTGAAAGGACAGCATTTAGAAAGTGAGGCAACACTCCATTCACTTTGAACAGTGAATTGAAGTGTTGGAACCGACTGCTTCTCTTTCAGAGAAACGCATGTGAGTTTCTGGTGAATGCTTGTAAGTAGCTTAAGGCACTTTCAAAGGAAAGTGATTTTCTCTGAAAGGACAGCATTTAGAAAGTGAAGCAACACTCCATTCACTTCGTGCAGTGAATTGAAGTGTTGGAGCAGAGTGCTTCTCTTTCATAGAAACGCCTTAGTGTTTCTTGTGAATGCTTGCAAGTTGCTTAAGGCACTTTCAAAGGAAAGTAATTTTCTCTGAAAGGACATAATTTAGAAAGTGAAGCAACACTTCATTCACTTCTCACAGTGAATTCAAGTGTTGGAACAGACTGCTTCTCTTTCATAGAAACGCATTAGTGTTTCTTGTGAATGCTTGCAAGTAGCTTAAGGCACTTTCAAAGGAAAGTGATTTTCTCTGAAAGGACAGCATTTAGAAAGTGAGGCAACACTCTATTCACTTCACACAGTTAACTGAAGTGTTGGAACAGACTGCTTCTGTTTCAGAGAAACGCATGTGAGTTTCTTCCTAATGCTTGCAAGTAGCTTAAGGCACTATCAAAGGAAAGTGATTTTCTCTGAAAGGACAGCATTTAGAAAGTGAAGCAACACTCCATTCACTTCGCACAGTGAATTGAAGTGTTGGAACAGACTGCTTCTCTTTCAGAGAAACGCATGTGAGTTTCTGGTGAATGCTTGAAAGTAGCTTAAGGCACTTTCAAAGGAAAGTGATTTTCTCTGAAAGGACAGCATTTAGGAAGTGAAGCAACACTCCATTCACTTCGTGCAGTGAATTGAAGTGTTGGAACAGAGTGCTTCTCTTTCATAGAAACGCCTTAGTGTTTCTTGTGAATGCTTGAAAGTTACTTAAGGTACTTTTAAAGGATAGTGATTTTCTCTGAAAGGACATAATTTAGAAAGTGAAGCAACACTCCATTCACTTCGCACAGTGAATTGAAGTGTTGGAACAGACTGCTTCTCTTTCAGAGAAACGCATGTGAGTTTCTGTTGAATGCTTGTAAGTAGCTTAAGGCACTTTCAAAGGAAAGTGATTTTCTCTGAAAGGACAGCATTTAGAAAGTGAGGCAACACTCCATTCACTTCACACAGTGAATTGAAGTGCTATAACAGACTGCTTCTCTTTGAGAGAAACGCATGTGAGTTTTTTATGAATGCTTGAAAGTAGTTTAAGGCACTTTCAAAGGAAAGTGATTTTCTCTGAAAGGACAGCATTTAGAAAGTGAGGCAACACTCCATTCACTTCGCACAGTGAATTGAAGTGTTGGAACAGACTGCTTCTGTTTCAGAGAAACGCATGTGAGTTTCTGGTGAATGTTTGTAAGTAGCTTAAGGCACTTTCAAAAGAAAGTGATTTTCTCTGAAAGGACAGCATTTAGAAAGTGAAGCAACACTCCATTCACTTCGCACAGTGAATTGAAGTGTTGGAAAAGACTGCTTCTCTTTCAGAGAAACGCATGTGAGTTTCTGGTGAATGCTTGTAGGTAGCTTAAGGCACTTTCAAAGGAAAGTGATTTTCTCTGAAAGGACAGCATTTAGAAAGTAAAGCAGCACTCCATTCCCTTCGCGCAATGAATTGAAGTGTTGGAACAGACTGCTTCTCTTTCATAGAAACGCATTAGTGTTTCTTGTAAATGCTTCCAAGTAGCTTAAGGCACTTTCAAAGGAAAGTGATTTTCTCTGAAAGGACAGCATTTAGAAAGTGAAGCAACACTCCATTCCCTTCGCACAGAGAATTGAAGTGTTGGAACAGATTGCTTCTCTTTCAGAGAAATGCATGTGAGTTTCTGTTGAATGCTTGTAAGTAGCTTTAGTCACATTCAAAGGAAAGGGATTTTCTCTGAAAGGACAGCATTTAGAACGTGAAGCAACACTACATTCACTTCGCACAGTGAATTGAAGTGTTGGAACAGACTGCTTCTCTTTCAGAGAAACGCATGTGATTTTCTGGTGAATGCTTGTAAGTACCTTAAGGCACTTTCAAAGGAAAGTGATTTTCTCTGAAAGGACAGCATTTAGAAAGTGAAGCAACACTCCATTCACTTCGCAGAGTGAATTGAAGTATTGGAACGGACTGCTTCTTTTTCAGAGAAACGCATGTGAGTTTCTGTTGAATGCTTGTAAGTAGCTTAAGGCACTTTCAAAGGAAAGTGATTTTCTCTGAAAGGACAGCATTTAGAAAGTGAGGCAACACTCCATTCACTTCACACAGTGAATTGAAGTGCTGGAACAGACTGCTTCTCTTTCAGAGAAACGCATGTGAGTTTTTTATGAATGCTTGAAAGTAGTTTAAGGCACTTTCAAAGGAAAGTGATTTTCTCTGAAAGGACAGCATTTAGAAAGTGAGGCAACACTCCATTCACTTCGCACAGTGAATTGAAGTGTTGGAACAGACTGCTTCTCTTTCAGAGAAACGCATGTGAGTTTCTTCCTAATGCTTGCAAGTAGCTTAAGGCACTTTCAAGGGAAAGTGATTTTCTCTGAAAGGACAGCATTTAGAAAGTGAAGCAACACTCCATCCACTTCGCACAGTGAATTGAAGTGTTGGAACAGACTGCTTCTCTTTCATAGAAACGCATGTGAGTTTCTTCCTAATGCTTGCAAGTAGCTTAAGGCACTTTCAAAGGAAAGTGATTTTCTCTGAAAGGACAGCATTTAGAAAGTGAAGCAACACTCCATTCACTTCGCACAGTGAATTGAAGTGTTGGAACAGACTGCTTCTCTTTCAGAGAAACGCATGTGATTTTCTGTTGAATGCTTGTAAGTAGCTTAAGGCACTTTCAAAGGAAAGTGATTTTCTCTGAAAGGACAGCATTTAGAAAGTGAAACAACACTCCATTCCCTTCGTTCAGTGAATTGAAGTGTTGGAACAGAGTGCTTCTCTTTCATAGAAACGCATTAGTGTTTCTTGTGAATGCTTGTAAGTTGCTTAAGGCACTTTCAAAGGAAAGTAATTTTCTCTGAAAGGACATAATTTAGAAAGTGAAGCAACACTCCATTCACTTCGCACAGTGAATTGAAGTGTTGGAACAGACTGCTTCTCTTTCAGAGAAATGCATGTGAGTTTCTGTTGAATGCTTGTAAGTAGCTTAAGGCACTTTCAAAGGAAAGTGATTTTCTCTGAAAGGACAGCATTTAGAAAGTGAAGCAACACTCCATTCACTTCGCACAGTGAATTGAAGTGTTGGAACGGACTGCTTCTCTTTCAGAGAAAAGCATGTGAGTTTCTTCCTGATGCTTGCAAGTAGCTTAAGGCATTTTCAAAGGAAAGTGATTTTCTCTGAAAGAACAGCATTTAGAAAGTGAAGCAACACTCCATTCACTTCGCACAGTGAATTGAAGTCTTGGAACAGACTGCTTCTCTTTCAGAGAAATGCATGTGAGTTTCTGTTAAATGCTTGTAAGTAGCTTAAGGCACTTTCAAAGGAAAGTGATTTTCTCTGAAAGGACAGCATTTAGAAAGTGAGGCAACACTCTATTCACTTCACACAGTGAATTGAAGTGTTGGAACAGACTGCTTCTCTTTCAGAGAAACGCATGTGAGTTTCTTGTGAATTCTTGCAAATTGCTTAAGGCACTTTCAAAGGAAAGTGATTTTCTCTGAAAGGACAGCATTTAGAAAGTGAAGCAACACTCCATTCACTTCGCACAGTGAATTGAAGTGTTGGAACAGACTGCTTCTCTTTCAGAGAAACGCATGTGAGTTTTTTGTGAATGCTTGAAAGTAGTTTAAGGCACTTTCAAAGGAAAGTGATTTTCTCTGAAAGGACAGCATTTAGAAAGTGAAGCAACACTCCATTCACTTCGCACAGTGAATTGAAGTTTTGGAACAGACTGCTTCTCTTTCAGAGAAACGCATGTAAATTTCTTCCTAATGCTTGCAAGTAGCTTAAGGCACTTTCAAAGGAAAGTGATTTTCTCTGAAAGGACAGCATTTAGAAAGTGAAGCAACACTCCATTCACTTCGCACAGTGAATTGAAGTGTTGGAACAGACTGCTTCTCTTTCAGAGAAACGCATGTGAGCTTTTTATGAATGCTTGAAAGTAGTTTCAGGCACTTTCAAAGGAAAGTGATTTTCTCTGAAACGACAGCATTTAGAAAGTGAGGCAACACTCCATTCACTTCGCACAGTGAATTGAAGTGTTGGAACCGACTGCTTCTTCTTCAGAGAAACACATGTGAGTTTCTGGTGAATGCTTGTAAGTAGCTTAAGGCACTTTCAAAGGAAAGTGATTTTCTCTGAAAGGACAGCATTTAGAAAGTGAAGCAACACTCCATTCCCTTCGCACAGAGAATTGAAGTGTTGGAACAGATTGCTTCTCTTTCAGAGAAATGCATGTGAGTTTCTGTTGAATGCTGGCAAGTAGCATAAGTCACATTCAAAGGAAAGGGATTTTCTCTGAAAGGACAGCATTTAGAACGTGAAGCAACACTCCATTCACTTAGCACAGTGAATTGAAGTGTTGGAACAGACTGCTTCTCTTTCAGAGAAATGCATGTGAGTTTTTTGTGAATGCTTGAAAGTAGTTTAAGGCACTTTCAATGGAAAGTGATTTTCTCTGAAAGGACAGCATTAAGAAAGTGAGGCAACACTCCCTTCACTTCGCACAGTGAATTGAAGTGTTGGAACAGACTGCTTCCCTTTCAGAGAAATGCATGTGAGTTTCTTCCTAATGCTTGCAAGCAGCTTAAGGCACTTTCAAAGGAAAGTGATTTTCTCTGAAAGGACAGCATTTAGAAAGTGAAGCAACACTCCATTCACTTCGCACAGTGAATTGAAGTGTTGGAACGGACTGCTTCTCTTTCAGAGAAACGCATGTGAGTTTCTTCCTAATGCTTGCAAGTAGCTTAAGGCACTTTAAAAGGGAAAGTGATTTTCTCTGAAAGGACAGCATTTAGAAAGTGAAGCAACACTCCATCCACTTCGCACAGTGAATAGAAGTGTTGGAACAGACTGCTTCTCTTTCAGAGAAATGCATGTGAGTTTCTTGTGAATTCTTGCAAGTTGCTTAAGGCACTTTCAAAGGAAAGTGATTTTCTCTGAAAGGACAGCATTTAGAAAGTGAAGCAACACTCCATTCACTTCGCACAGTGAATTGAAGTGTTGGAACAGACTGCTTCTCTTTCAGAGAAACGCATGTGAGTTTTTTGTGAATGCTTGAAAGTAGTTTAAGGCACTTTCAAAGGAAAGTGATTTTCTCTGAAAGGACAGCATTTAGAAAGTGAAGCAACACTCCATTCACTTCGCACAGTGAATTGAAGTGTTGGAACCGACTGCTTCTCTTTCAGAGAAACGCATGTGAGTTTCTGGTGAATGCTTGTATGTAGCTTAAGGCACTTTCAAAGGAAAGTGATTTTCTCTGAAAAGACAGCATTTAAAAAGTGAAGCAACACTCCATTCACTTCGTGCAGTGAATTGAAGTGTTGGAACAGAGTGCTTCTCTTTCATAGAAACGCCTTAGTGTTTCTTGTGAATGCTTGCAAGTTGCTTAAGGTACTTTCAAAGGAAAGTGATTTTCTCTGAAAGGACATAATTTAGAAAGTGAAGCAGCACTCCATTCACTTCGCACAGTGAATTGAAGTGTTGGAACAGACTGCTTCTCTTTCAGAGAAACGCATGTGAGTTTCTGGTGAATGCTTGTAAGTAGCTTAAGGCACTTTCAAAGGAAAGTGATTTTCTCTGAAAGGACAGCATTTAGAAAGTGAAGCAACACTCCATTCACTTCGCACAGTGAATTGAAGTGTTGGAACAGACTGCTTCTCTTTCAGAGAAACGCATGTGAGTTTCTGTTGAATGCTTGTAAGTAGCTTAAGGCACTTTCAAAGGAAAGTGATTTTCTCTGAAAGGACAGCATTTAGAAAGTGAGGCAACACTCCATTCACTTCACACAGTGAATTGAAGTGCTGGAACAGACTGCTTCTCTTTCAGAGAAACGCATGTGAGTTTTTTATGAATGCTTGAAAGTAGTTTAAGGCACTTTCAAAGGAAAGTGATTTTCTCTGAAAGGACAGCATTTAGAAAGTGAGGCAACACTCCATTCACTTCGCACAGTGAATTGAAGTGTTGGAACAGACTGCTTCTCTTTCAGAGAAACGCATGTGAGTTTCTTCCTAATGCTTGCAAGTAGCTTAAGGCACTTTCAAGGGAAAGTGATTTTCTCTGAAAGGACAGCATTTAGAAAGTGAAGCAACACTCCATCCTCTTCGCACAGTGAATTGAAGTGTTGGAACAGACTGCTTCTCTTTCATAGAAACGCATGTGAGTTTCTTGTGAATTCTTGCAAGTTGCTTAAGGCACTTTCAAAGGAAAGTGATTTTCTCTGAAAGGACAGCATTTAGAAAGTGAAGCAATACTCCATTCACTTCGCACAGTGAATTGAAGTGTTGGAACAGACTGCTTCTCTTTCAGAGAAACGCATGTGAGTTTTTTGTGAATGCTTGAAAGTAGTTTAAGGCACTTTCAAAGGAAAGTGATTTTCTCTGAAAGGACAGCATTTAGAAAGTGAAGCAACACTCCATTCACTTCGCACAGTGAATTGAAGTTTTGGAACAGACTGCTTCTCTTTCAGAGAAACGCATGTAAGTTTCTTCCTAATGTTTGCAAGTAGCTTAAGGCACTTTCAATGGAAAGTGATTTTCTCTGAAAGGACAGCATTTAGAAAGTGAAGCAACACGCCATTCACTTCGCACAGTGAATTGAAGTGTTGGAACAGACTGCTTCTCTTTCAGAGAAACGCATGTGAGTTTCTTCCTAATGCTTGCAAGTAGCTTAAGGCACTTTCAAAGGAAAGTGATTTTCTCTGAAAGGACATCATTTAGAAAGTGAAGCAACACTCCATTCACTTCGCACAGTGAATTGAAGTGTTGGAACAGACTGCTTCTCTTTCAGAGAAATGCATTTGAGTTTCTGTTGAATGCTTGTAAGTAGCTTAAGGCACTTTCAAAGGAAAGTGATTTTCTCTGAAAGGACAGCATTTAGAAAGTGAAGCAACACTCCAATCACTTCGCACAGTGAATTGAAGTGTTGGAACGGACTGCTTCTCTTTCAGAGAAACGCATGTGAGTTTCTGTTAAATGCTTGTAAGTAGCTTAAGGCACTTTCAAAGGAAAGTGATTTTCTCTGAAAGGACAGCATTTAGAAAGTGAGGCAACACTCTATTCACTTCACACAGTGAATTGAAGTGTTGGAACAGACTGCTTCTCTTTCAGAGAAACGCATGTGATTTTTTTCCTAATGCTTGCAAGTAGCTTAAGGCACTATCAAAGGAAAGTGATTTTCTCTGAAAGGACAGCATTTAGAAAGTGAAGCAACACTCCATTCACTTCGCACAGTGAATTGAAGTGTTGGAACAGACTGCTTCTCTTTCAGAGAAACGCATGTGAGTTTTTGGTGAATGCTTGTAAGTAGCTTAAGGCACTTTCAAAGGAAAGTGATTTTCTCTGAAAGGACAGCATTTAGAAAGTGAAGCAACACTCCATTCACTTCGTGCAGTGAATTGAAGTGTTGGAGCAGAGTGCTTCTCTTTCATAGAATCGCCTTAGTGTTTCTTGTGAATGCTTGCAAGTTGCTTAAGGCACTTTCAAAGGAAAGTGATTTTCTCTGAAAGGACATAATTTAGAAAGTGAAGCAACACTCCATTCACTTCGCACAGTGAATTGAAGTGTTGGAACAGACTGCTTCTCTTTCAGAGAAACGCATGTGAGTTTCTGTTGAATGCTTGTAAGTAGCTTAAGGCACTTTCAAAGGAAAGTGATTTTCTCTGAAAGGACAGCATTTAGAAAGTGAAGCAACACTCCATTCACTTCGCACAGTGAATTGAAGTGTTGGAACAGACTGCTTCTCTTTCAGAGAAACGCATGTGAGTTTCTGTTGAATGCTTGTAAGTAGCTTAAGGCACTTTCAAAGGAATGTGATTTTCTCTGAAAGGACAGCATTTAGAAAGTGAGGCAACACTCCATTCACTTCACACAGTGAATTGAAGTGCTGGAACAGACTGCTTCTCTTTCAGAGAAACGCATGTGAGTTTTTTATGAATGCTTGAAAGTAGTTAAGGCACTTTCAAAGGAAAGTGATTTTCTCTGAAAGGACAGCATTTAGAAAGTGAGGCAACACTCCCTTCACTTCGCACAGTGAATTGAAGTGTTGGAACAGACTGCTTCTCTTTCAGAGAAATGCATGTGAGTTTCTTCCTAATGCTTGCAAGCAGCTTAAGGCACTTTCAAAGGAAAGTGATTTTATCTGAAGGGACAGCATTTAGAAAGTGAAGCAACACTCCATTCACTTTGCACAGTGAATTGAAGTGTTGGAACGGACTGCTTCTCTTTCAGAGAAACGCATGTGAGTTTCTTCCTAATGCTTGCAAGTAGCTTAAGGCACTTTAAAAGGGAAAGTGATTTTCTCTGAAAGGACAGCATTTAGAAAGTGAAGCAACACTCCATCCACTTCGCACAGTGAATAGAAGTGCTGGAACAGACTGCTTCTCTTTCAGAGAAACGCATGTGAGTTTTTTATGAATGCTTGAAAGTAGTTTAAGGCACTTTCAAAGGAAAGTGATTTTCTCTGAAAGGACAGCATTTAGAAAGTGAGGAAACACTCCATTCACTTCGCACAGTGAATTGAAGTGTTGGAACAGACTGCTTCTCTTTCAGAGAAACGCATGTGAGTTTCTGGTGAATGCTTGTAAGTACCTTAAGGCACTTTCAAAGGAAAGTGATTTTCTCTGAAAGGACAGCATTTAGAAAGTGAAGCAACACTCCATTCACTTCGCAGAGTGAATTGAAGTATTGGAAAAGACTGCTTCTTTTTCAGAGAAACGCATGTGAGTTTCTGGTGAATGCTTGTAAGTAGCTTAAGGCACTTTCAAAGGAAAGTGATTTTCTCTGAAAGGACAGCATTTAGAAAGTGAAGCAACACTCCATTCACTTCGCACAGTGAATTGAAGTGTTGGAACAGACTGCTTCTCTTTCAGAGAAACGCATGTGAGTTTCTGTTGAATGCTTGTAAGTAGCTTAAGGCACTTTCAAAGGAAAGTGATTTTCTCTGAAAGGACAGCATTTAGAAAGTGAAGCAACACTCCATTCACTTCGTGCAGTGAATTGAAGTGTTGGAACAGAGTGCTTCTCTTTCATAGAAACGCCTTAGTGTTTCTTGTGAATGCTTGCAAGTTGCTTAAGGCACTTTCAAAGGAAAGTGATTTTCTCTGAAAGGACATAATTTAGAAAGTTAAGCACCACTCAATTCACTTCGCACAGTGAATTGAAGTGTTGGAACAGACTGCTTCTCTTTCAGAGAAACGCATGTGAGTTTCTGTTGAATGCTTGTAAGTAGCTTAAGGCACTTTCAAAGGAAAGTGATTTTCTCTGAAAGGACAGCATTTAGAAAGTGAAGCAACACTCCATTCACTTCGCACAGTGAATTGAAGTGTTGGAACAGACTGCTTCTCTTTCAGAGAAACGCATGTGAGTTTCTTCCTAATGCTTGCAAGTAGCTTAAGGCACTTTCAAGGGAAAGTGATTTTCTCTGAAAGGACAGCATTTAGAAAGTGAAGCAACACTCCATCCACTTCGCACAGTGAATTGAAGTGTTGGAACAGACTGCTTCTCTTTCATAGAAACGCATGTGAGTTTCTTGTGAATTCTTGTATGTTGCTTAAGGCCCTTTCAAAGGAAAGTGATTTTCTCTGAAAGGACAGCATTTAGAAAGTGAAGCAACACTCCATTCACTTCGCACAGTGAATTGAAGTGTTGGAACAGACTGCTTCTCTTTCAAAGAAACGCATGTGAGTTTTTTGTGAATGCTTGAAAGTAGTTTAAGGCACTTTCAAAGGAAAGTGATTTTCTCTGAAAGGACAGCATTTAGAAAGTGAAGCAACACTCCATTCACTTCGCACAGTGAATTGAAGTGTGGGAACAGACTGCTTCTCTTTCAGAGAAACGCATGTGAGTTTCTGTTGAATGCTTGTAAGTAGCTTAAGGCACTTTCAAAGGAAAGTGATTTTCTCTGAAAGGACAGCATTTAGAAAGTGAGGCAACACTCCATTCACTTCACACAGTGAATTGAAGTGCTGGAACAGACTGCTTCTCTTTCAGAGAAACGCATGTGAGTTTCTTCCTAATGCTTGCAAGTAGCTTAAGGCACTTTCAAGGGAAAGTGATTTTCTCTGAAAGGACAGCATTTAGAAAGTGAAGCAACACTCCATCCACTTCGCACAGTGAATTGAAGTGTTGGAACAGACTGCTTCTCTTTCATAGAAACGCATGTGAGTTTCTTCCTAATGCTTGCAAGTAGCTTAAGGCACTTTCAAAGGAAAGTGATTTTCTCTGAAAGGACAGCATTTAGAAAGTGAAGCAACACTCCATTCACTTCGCACAGTGAATTGAAGTGTTGGAACAGACTGCTTCTCTTTCAGAGAAACGCATGTGAGTTTTTTGTGAATGCTTGAAAGTAGTTGAAGGCACTTTCAAAGGAAAGTGATTTTCTCTGAAAGGACAGCATTTAGAAAGTGAAGCAACACTCCATCACTTCGCACAGTGAATTGAAGTTTTGGAACAGACTGCTTTTCTTTCAGAGAAACGCATGTAAGTTTCTTCCTAATGCTTGCAAGTAGCTTAAGGCACTTTCAATGGAAAGTGATTTTCTCTGAAAGGACAGCATTTAGAAAGTGAAGCAACACTCCATTCACTTCGCACAGTGAATTGAAGTGTTGGAACAGACTGCTTCTCTTTCAGAGAAACGCATGTGAGTTTCTTCCTAATGCTTGCAAGTAGCTTAAGGCACTTTCAAAGGAAAGTGATTTTCTCTGAAAGGACATCATTTAGAAAGTGAAGCAACACTCCATTCATTTCGCACAGTGAATTGAAGTGTTGGAACAGACTGCTTCTCTTTCAGAGAAACGCATGTGAGTTTCTGTTGAATGCTTGTAAGTAGCTTAAGGCACTTTCAAAGGAAAGTGATTTTCTCTGAAAGGACAGCCTTTAGAAAGTGAGGCAACACTCCATTCACTTCACACAGTGAATTGAAGTGCTGGAACAGACTGCTTCTCTTTCAGAGAAACGCATGTGAGTTTTTTATGAATGCTTGAAAGTAGTTTAAGGCACTTTCAAAGGAAAGTGATTTTCTCTGAAAGGACAGCATTTAGAAAGTGAGGCAACACTCCATTCACTTCGCACAGTGAATTGAAGAGTTGGAACAGACTGCTTCTCTTTCAGAGAAACGCATGTGAGTTTCTGTTGAATGCTTGCCAGTAGCTTAAGGCACTTTCAAAGGAAAGTGATTTTCTCTGAAAGGACAGCATTTAGAAAGTGAGGCAACACTCCATTCACTTCACACAGTGAATTGAAGTGCTGGAACAGACTGCTTCTCTTTCAGAGAAACGCATGTGAGTTTTTTATGAATGCTTGAAAGTAGTTTAAGGCACTTTCAAAGGAAAGTGATTTTCTCTGAAAGGACAGCATTTAGAAAGTGAGGCAACACTCCATTCACTTCGCACAGTGAATTGAAGTGTTGGAACAGACTGCTTCTCTTTCAGAGAAACGCATGTGAGTTTCTTCCTAATGCTTGCAAGTACCTTAAGGCATTTTCAAAGGAAAGTGATTTTCTCTGAAAGGACAGCATTTAGAAAGTGAAGCAACACTCCATTCACTTCGCACAGTGAATTGAAGTGTTGGAACAGACTGCTTCTCTTTCAGAGAAACGCATGTGAGTTTCTGTTGAATGCTTGTAAGTAGCTTAAGGCACTTTCAAAGGAAAGTGATTTTCTCTGAAAGGACAGCATTTAGAAAGTGAAGCAACACTCCATTCACTTCGCACAGTGAATTGAAGTGTTGGAACAGACTGCTTCTCTTTCAGAGAAACGCATGTGAGTTTCTTCCTAATGCTTGCAAGTAGCTTAAGGCACTTTCAAGGGAAAGTGATTTTCTCTGAAAGGACAGCATTTAGAAAGTGAAGCAACACTCCATCCACTTCGCACAGTGAATTGAAGTGTTGGAACAGACTGCTTCTCTTTCATAGAAACGCATGTGAGTTTCTTGTGAATTCTTGCATGTTGCTTAAGGCCCTTTCAAAGGAAAGTGATTTTCTCTGAAAGGACAGCATTTAGAAAGTGAAGCAACACTCCATTCACTTCGCACAGTGAATTGAAGTGTGGGAACAGACTGCTTCTCTTTCAAAGAAACGCATGTGAGTTTTTTGTGAATGCTTGAAAGTAGTTTAAGGCACTTTCAAAGGAAAGTGATTTTCTCTGAAAGGACATAATTTAGAAAGTTAAGCAACACTCCATTCACTTCGCACAGTGAATTGAAGTGTTGGAACAGACTGCTTCTCTTTCAGAGAAACGCATGTAAGTTTCTTCCTAATGCTTGCAAGTAGCTTAAGGCACTTTCAATGGAAAGTGATTTTCTCTGAAAGGACAGCATTTAGAAAGTGAAGCAACACTCCATTCACTTCGCACAGTGAATTGAAGTGTTGGAACAGACTGCTTCTCTTTCAGAGAAACGCATGTGAGTTTCTTCCTAATGCTTGCAAGTAGCTTAAGGCACTTTCAAAGGAAAGTGATTTTCTCTGAAAGGACATCATTTAGAAAGTGAAGCAACACTCCATTCACTTCGCACAGTGAATTGAAGTGTTGGAACAGACTGCTTCTCTTTCAGAGAAACGCATGTGAGTTTCTGTTGAATGCTTGTAAGTAGCTTAAGGCACTTTCAAAGGAAAGTGATTTTCTCTGAAAGGACAGCATTTAGAAAGTGAGGCAACACTCCATTCACTTCGCACAGTGAATTGAAGTGTTGGAACCGACTGCTTCTCTTTCAGAGAAACGCATGTGAGTTTCTGGTGAATGCTTGTAAGTACCTTAAGGCACTTTCAAAGGAAAGTGATTTTCTCTGAAAGGACAGCATTTAGAAAGTGAAGCAACACTCCATTCACTTCGTGCAGTGAATTGAAGTGTTGGAGCAGAGTGCTTCTCTTTCATAGAAACGCCTTAGTGTTTCTTGTGAATGCTTGCAAGTTGCTTAAGGCACTTTCAAAGGAAAGTGATTTTCTCTGAAAGGACATAATTTAGAAAGTAAAGCAACACTCCATTCACTTCGCACAGTGAATTGAAGTGTTGGAACAGACTGCTTCTCTTTCAGAGAAACGCATGTGAGTTTCTTCCTAATGCTTGCAAGTAGCTTAAGGCACTTTCAAAGGAAAGTGATTTTCTCTGAAAGGACATCATTTAGAAAGTGAAGCAACACTCCATTCACTTCGCACAGTGAATTGAAGTGTTGGAACAGACTGCTTCTCTTTCAGAGAAACGCATGTGAGTTTCTGTTGAATGCTTGTAAGTAGCTTAAGGCACTTTCAAAGGAAAGTGATTTTCTCTGAAAGGACAGCATTTAGAAAGTGAAGCAACACTCCAATCACTTCGCACAGTGAATTGAAGTGTTGGAACGGACTGCTTCTTTTTCAGAGAAACGCATGTGAGTTTCTGTTAAATGCTTGTAAGTAGCTTAAGGCACTTTCAAAGGAAAGTGATTTTCTCTGAAAGGACAGCATTTAGAAAGTGAGGCAACACTCTATTCACTTCACACAGTGAATTGAAGTGTTGGAACAGACTGCTTCTCTTTCAGAGAAGCGCATGTGAGTTTTTTCCTAATGCTTGCAAGTAGCTTAAGGCACTATCAAAGGAAAGTGATTTTCTCTGAAAGGACAGCATTTAGAAAGTGAGGCAACACTCCATTCACTTCACACAGTGAATTGAAGTGCTGGAACAGACTGCTTCTCTTTCAGAGAAACGCATGTGAGTTTTTTATGAATGCTTGAAAGTAGTTTAAGGCACTTTCAAAGGAAAGTGATTTTCTCTGAAAGGACAGCATTTAGAAAGTGAGGCAACACTCCATTCACTTCGCACAGTGAATTGAAGTGTTGGAACAGACTGCTTCTCTTTCAGAGAAACGCATGTGAGTTTCTTCCTAATGCTTGCAAGTAGCTTAAGGCATTTTCAAAGGAAAGTGATTTTCTCTGAAAGGACAGCATTTAGAAAGTGAAGCAACACTCCATTCACTTCGTACAGTGAATTGAAGTGTTGGAACAGACTGCTTCTCTTTCAGAGAAACGCATGTGAGTTTCTGTTGAATGCTTGTAAGTAGCTTAAGGCACTTTCAAAGGAAAGTGATTTTCTCTGAAAGGACAGCATTTAGAAAGTGAAGCAACACTCCATTCACTTCGCACAGTGAATTGAAGTGTTGGAACAGACTGCTTCTCTTTCAGAGAAACGCATGTGAGTTTCTTCCTAATGCTTGCAAGTAGCTTAAGGCACTTTCAAGGGAAAGTGATTTTCTCTGAAAGGACAGCATTTAGAAAGTGAAGCAACACTCCATCCACTTCGCACAGTGAATTGAAGTGTTGGAACAGACTGCTTCTCTTTCATAGAAACGCATGTGAGTTTCTTGTGAATTCTTGCATGTTGCTTAAGGCCCTTTCAAAGGAAAGTGATTTTCTCTGAAAGGACAGCATTTAGAAAGTGAAGCAACACTCCATTCACTTCGCACAGTGAATTGAAGTGTTGGAACAGACTGCTTCTCTTTCAAAGAAACGCATGTGAGTTTTTTGTGAATGCTTGAAAGTAGTTTAAGGCACTTTCAAAGGAAAGTGATTTTCTCTGAAAGGACATAATTTAGAAAGTTAAGCAACACTCCATTCACTTCGCACAGTGAATTGAAGTGTGGGAACAGACTGCTTCTCTTTCAGAGAAACGCATGTAAGTTTCTTCCTAATGCTTGCAAGTAGCTTAAGGCACTTTCAATGGAAAGTGATTTTCTCTGAAAGGACAGCATTTAGAAAGTGAAGCAACACTCCATTCACTTCGCACAGTGAATTGAAGTGTTGGAACAGACTGCTTCTCTTTCAGAGAAACGCATGTGAGTTTCTTCCTAATGCTTGCAAGTAGCTTAAGGCACTTTCAAAGGAAAGTGATTTTCTCTGAAAGGACATCATTTAGAAAGTGAAGCAACACTCCATTCACTTCGCACAGTGAATTGAAGTGTTGGAACAGACTGCTTCTCTTTCAGAGAAACGCATGTGAGTTTCTGTTGAATGCTTGTAAGTAGCTTAAGGCACTTTCAAAGGAAAGTGATTTTCTCTGAAAGGACAGCATTTAGAAAGTGAGGCAACACTCCATTCACTTCGCACAGTGAATTGAAGTGTTGGAACCGACTGCTTCTCTTTCAGAGAAACGCATGTGAGTTTCTGGTGAATGCTTGTAAGTTCCTTAAGGCACTTTCAAAGGAAAGTGATTTTCTCTGAAAGGACAGCATTTAGAAAGTGAAGCAACACTCCATTCACTTCGTGCAGTGAATTGAAGTGTTGGAGCAGAGTGCTTCTCTTTCATAGAAACGCCTTAGTGTTTCTTGTGAATGCTTGCAAGTTGCTTAAGGCACTTTCAAAGGAAAGTGATTTTCTCTGAAAGGACATAATTTAGAAAGTAAAGCAACACTCCATTCACTTCGCACAGTGAATTGAAGTGTTGGAACAGACTGCTTCTCTTTCAGAGAAACGCATGTGAGTTTCTTCCTAATGCTTGCAAGTAGCTTAAGGCACTTTCAAAGGAAAGTGATTTTCTCTGAAAGGACATCATTTAGAAAGTGAAGCAACACTCCATTCACTTCGCACAGTGAATTGAAGTGTTGGAACAGACTGCTTCTCTTTCAGAGAAACGCATGTGAGTTTCTGTTGAATGCTTGTAAGTAGCTTAAGGCACTTTCAAAGGAAAGTGATTTTCTCTGAAAGGACAGCATTTAGAAAGTGAAGCAACACTCCAATCACTTCGCACAGTGAATTGAAGTGTTGGAACGGACTGCTTCTTTTTCAGAGAAACGCATGTGAGTTTCTGTTAAATGCTTGTAAGTAGCTTAAGGCACTTTCAAAGGAAAGTGATTTTCTCTGAAAGGACAGCATTTAGAAAGTGAGGCAACACTCTATTCACTTCACACAGTGAATTGAAGTGTTGGAACAGACTGCTTCTCTTTCAGAGAAGCGCATGTGAGTTTTTTCCTAATGCTTGCAAGTAGCTTAAGGCACTATCAAAGGAAAGTGATTTTCTCTGAAAGGACAGCATTTAGAAAGTGAAGCAACACTCCATTCACTTCGCACAGTGAATTGAAGTGTTGGAACAGACTGCTTCTCTTTCAGAGAAACGCATGTGAGTTTTTTATGAATGCTTGAAAGTAGTTTAAGGCACTTTCAAAGGAAAGTGATTTTCTCTGAAAGGACAGCATTTAGAAAGTGAGGCAACACTCCATTCACTTTGAACAGTGAATTGAAGTGTTGGAACCGACTGCTTCTCTTTCAGAGAAACGCATGTGAGTTTCTGGTGAATGCTTGTAAGTAGCTTAAGGCACTTTCAAAGGAAAGTGATTTTCTCTGAAAGGACAGCATTTAGAAAGTGAAGCAACACTCCATTCACTTCGTGCAGTGAATTGAAGTGTTGGAGCAGAGTGCTTCTCTTTCATAGAAACGCCTTAGTGTTTCTTGTGAATGCTTGCAAGTTGCTTAAGGCACTTTCAAAGGAAAGTAATTTTCTCTGAAAGGACATAATTTAGAAAGTGAAGCAACACTTCATTCACTTCTCACAGTGAATTCAAGTGTTGGAACAGACTGCTTCTCTTTCATAGAAACGCATTAGTGTTTCTTGTGAATGCTTGCAAGTAGCTTAAGGCACTTTCAAAGGAAAGTGATTTTCTCTGAAAGGACAGCATTTAGAAAGTGAGGCAACACTCTATTCACTTCACACAGTTAACTGAAGTGTTGGAACAGACTGCTTCTGTTTCAGAGAAACGCATGTGAGTTTCTTCCTAATGCTTGCAAGTAGCTTAAGGCACTATCAAAGGAAAGTGATTTTCTCTGAAAGGACAGCATTTAGAAAGTGAAGCAACACTCCATTCACTTCGCACAGTGAATTGAAGTGTTGGAACAGACTGCTTCTCTTTCAGAGAAACGCATGTGAGTTTTTTATGAATGCTTGAAAGTAGCTTAAGGCACTTTCAAAGGAAAGTGATTTTCTCTGAAAGGACAGCATTTAGGAAGTGAAGCAACACTCCATTCACTTCGTGCAGTGAATTGAAGTGTTGGAACAGAGTGCTTCTCTTTCATAGAAACGCCTTAGTGTTTCTTGTGAATGCTTGCAAGTTACTTAAGGTACTTTTAAAGGATAGTGATTTTCTCTGAAAGGACATAATTTAGAAAGTGAAGCAACACTCCATTCACTTCGCACAGTGAATTGAAGTGTTGGAACAGACTGCTTCTCTTTCAGAGAAACGCATGTGAGTTTCTGTTGAATGCTTGTAAGTAGCTTAAGGCACTTTCAAAGGAAAGTGATTTTCTCTGAAAGGACAGCATTTAGAAAGTGAGGCAACACTCCATTCACTTCACACAGTGAATTGAAGTGCTATAACAGACTGCTTCTCTTTGAGAGAAACGCATGTGAGTTTTTTATGAATGCTTGAAAGTAGTTTAAGGCACTTTCAAAGGAAAGTGATTTTCTCTGAAAGGACAGCATTTAGAAAGTGAGGCAACACTCCATTCACTTCGCACAGTGAATTGAAGTGTTGGAACAGACTGCTTCTGTTTCAGAGAAACGCATGTGAGTTTCTGGTGAATGCTTGTAAGTAGCTTAAGGCACTTTCAAAAGAAAGTGATTTTCTCTGAAAGGACAGCATTTAGAAAGTGAAGCAACACTCCATTCACTTCGCACAGTGAATTGAAGTGTTGGAAAAGACTGCTTCTCTTTCAGAGAAACGCATGTGAGTTTCTGGTGAATGCTTGTAGGTAGCTTAAGGCACTTTCAAAGGAAAGTGATTTTCTCTGAAAGGACAGCATTTAGAAAGTAAAGCAGCACTCCATTCCCTTCGCGCAATGAATTGAAGTGTTGGAACAGACTGCTTCTCTTTCATAGAAACGCATTAGTGTTTCTTGTAAATGCTTCCAAGTAGCTTAAGGCACTTTCAAAGGAAAGTGATTTTCTCTGAAAGGACAGCATTTAGAAAGTGAAGCAACACTCCATTCCCTTCGCACAGAGAATTGAAGTGTTGGAACAGATTGCTTCTCTTTCAGAGAAATGCATGTGAGTTTCTGTTGAATGCTTGTAAGTAGCTTAAGTCACATTCAAAGGAAAGGGATTTTCTCTGAAAGGACAGCATTTAGAACGTGAAGCAACACTACATTCACTTCGCACAGTGAATTGAAGTGTTGGAACAGACTGCTTCTCTTTCAGAGAAACGCATGTGAGTTTCTGGTGAATGCTTGTAAGTACCTTAAGGCACTTTCAAAGGAAACTGATTTTCTCTGAAAGGACAGCATTTAGAAAGTGAAGCAACACTCCATTCACTTCGCAGAGTGAATTGAAGTATTGGAACGGACTGCTTCTTTTTCAGAGAAACGCATGTGAGTTTCTGTTGAATGCTTGTAAGTAGCTTAAGGCACTTTCAAAGGAAAGTGATTTTCTCTGAAAGGACAGCATTTAGAAAGTGAGGCAACACTCCATTCACTTCACACAGTGAATTGAAGTGCTGGAACAGACTGCTTCTCTTTCAGAGAAACGCATGTGAGTTTTTTATGAATGCTTGAAAGTAGTTTAAGGCACTTTCAAAGGAAAGTGATTTTCTCTGAAAGGACAGCATTTAGAAAGTGAAGCAACACTCCATTCACTTCGTGCAGTGAATTGAAGTGTTGGAGCAGAGTGCTTCTCTTTCATAGAAACGCCTTAGTGTTTCTTGTGAATGCTTGCAAGTTGCTTAAGGCACTTTCAAAGGAAAGTGATTTTCTCTGAAAGGACATAATTTAGAAAGTAAAGCAACACTCCATTCACTTCGCACAGTGAATTGAAGTGTTGGAACAGACTGCTTCTCTTTCAGAGAAACGCATGTGAGTTTCTTCCTAATGCTTGCAAGTAGCTTAAGGCACTTTCAAAGGAAAGTGATTTTCTCTGAAAGGACATCATTTAGAAAGTGAAGCAACACTCCATTCACTTCGCACAGTGAATTGAAGTGTTGGAACAGACTGCTTCTCTTTCAGAGAAACGCATGTGAGTTTCTGTTGAATGCTTGTAAGTAGCTTAAGGCACTTTCAAAGGAAAGTGATTTTCTCTGAAAGGACAGCATTTAGAAAGTGAAGCAACACTCCAATCACTTCGCACAGTGAATTGAAGTGTTGGAACGGACTGCTTCTTTTTCAGAGAAACGCATGTGAGTTTCTGTTAAATGCTTGTAAGTAGCTTAAGGCACTTTCAAAGGAAAGTGATTTTCTCTGAAAGGACAGCATTTAGAAAGTGAGGCAACACTCTATTCACTTCACACAGTGAATTGAAGTGTTGGAACAGACTGCTTCTCTTTCAGAGAAGCGCATGTGAGTTTTTTCCTAATGCTTGCAAGTAGCTTAAGGCACTATCAAAGGAAAGTGATTTTCTCTGAAAGGACAGCATTTAGAAAGTGAGGCAACACTCCATTCACTTCACACAGTGAATTGAAGTGCTGGAACAGACTGCTTCTCTTTCAGAGAAACGCATGTGAGTTTTTTATGAATGCTTGAAAGTAGTTTAAGGCACTTTCAAAGGAAAGTGATTTTCTCTGAAAGGACAGCATTTAGAAAGTGAGGCAACACTCCATTCACTTCGCACAGTGAATTGAAGTGTTGGAACAGACTGCTTCTCTTTCAGAGAAACGCATGTGAGTTTCTTCCTAATGCTTGCAAGTAGCTTAAGGCATTTTCAAAGGAAAGTGATTTTCTCTGAAAGGACAGCATTTAGAAAGTGAAGCAACACTCCATTCACTTCGTACAGTGAATTGAAGTGTTGGAACAGACTGCTTCTCTTTCAGAGAAACGCATGTGAGTTTCTGTTGAATGCTTGTAAGTAGCTTAAGGCACTTTCAAAGGAAAGTGATTTTCTCTGAAAGGACAGCATTTAGAAAGTGAAGCAACACTCCATTCACTTCGCACAGTGAATTGAAGTGTTGGAACAGACTGCTTCTCTTTCAGAGAAACGCATGTGAGTTTCTTCCTAATGCTTGCAAGTAGCTTAAGGCACTTTCAAGGGAAAGTGATTTTCTCTGAAAGGACAGCATTTAGAAAGTGAAGCAACACTCCATCCACTTCGCACAGTGAATTGAAGTGTTGGAACAGACTGCTTCTCTTTCATAGAAACGCATGTGAGTTTCTTGTGAATTCTTGCATGTTGCTTAAGGCCCTTTCAAAGGAAAGTGATTTTCTCTGAAAGGACAGCATTTAGAAAGTGAAGCAACACTCCATTCACTTCGCACAGTGAATTGAAGTGTTGGAACAGACTGCTTCTCTTTCAAAGAAACGCATGTGAGTTTTTTGTGAATGCTTGAAAGTAGTTTAAGGCACTTTCAAAGGAAAGTGATTTTCTCTGAAAGGACATAATTTAGAAAGTTAAGCAACACTCCATTCACTTCGCACAGTGAATTGAAGTGTTGGAACAGACTGCTTCTCTTTCAGAGAAACGCATGTAAGTTTCTTCCTAATGCTTGCAAGTAGCTTAAGGCACTTTCAATGGAAAGTGATTTTCTCTGAAAGGACAGCATTTAGAAAGTGAAGCAACACTCCATTCACTTCGCACAGTGAATTGAAGTGTTGGAACAGACTGCTTCTCTTTCAGAGAAACGCATGTGAGTTTCTTCCTAATGCTTGCAAGTAGCTTAAGGCACTTTCAAAGGAAAGTGATTTTCTCTGAAAGGACATCATTTAGAAAGTGAAGCAACACTCCATTCACTTCGCACAGTGAATTGAAGTGTTGGAACAGACTGCTTCTCTTTCAGAGAAACGCATGTGAGTTTCTGTTGAATGCTTGTAAGTAGCTTAAGGCACTTTCAAAGGAAAGTGATTTTCTCTGAAAGGACAGCATTTAGAAAGTGAGGCAACACTCCATTCACTTCGCACAGTGAATTGAAGTGTTGGAACCGACTGCTTCTCTTTCAGAGAAACGCATGTGAGTTTCTGGTGAATGCTTGTAAGTTCCTTAAGGCACTTTCAAAGGAAAGTGATTTTCTCTGAAAGGACAGCATTTAGAAAGTGAAGCAACACTCCATTCACTTCGTGCAGTGAATTGAAGTGTTGGAGCAGAGTGCTTCTCTTTCATAGAAACGCCTTAGTGTTTCTTGTGAATGCTTGCAAGTTGCTTAAGGCACTTTCAAAGGAAAGTGATTTTCTCTGAAAGGACATAATTTAGAAAGTAAAGCAACACTCCATTCACTTCGCACAGTGAATTGAAGTGTTGGAACAGACTGCTTCTCTTTCAGAGAAACGCATGTGAGTTTCTTCCTAATGCTTGCAAGTAGCTTAAGGCACTTTCAAAGGAAAGTGATTTTCTCTGAAAGGACATCATTTAGAAAGTGAAGCAACACTCCATTCACTTCGCACAGTGAATTGAAGTGTTGGAACAGACTGCTTCTCTTTCAGAGAAACGCATGTGAGTTTCTGTTGAATGCTTGTAAGTAGCTTAAGGCACTTTCAAAGGAAAGTGATTTTCTCTGAAAGGACAGCATTTAGAAAGTGAAGCAACACTCCAATCACTTCGCACAGTGAATTGAAGTGTTGGAACGGACTGCTTCTTTTTCAGAGAAACGCATGTGAGTTTCTGTTAAATGCTTGTAAGTAGCTTAAGGCACTTTCAAAGGAAAGTGATTTTCTCTGAAAGGACAGCATTTAGAAAGTGAGGCAACACTCTATTCACTTCACACAGTGAATTGAAGTGTTGGAACAGACTGCTTCTCTTTCAGAGAAGCGCATGTGAGTTTTTTCCTAATGCTTGCAAGTAGCTTAAGGCACTATCAAAGGAAAGTGATTTTCTCTGAAAGGACAGCATTTAGAAAGTGAAGCAACACTCCATTCACTTCGCACAGTGAATTGAAGTGTTGGAACAGACTGCTTCTCTTTCAGAGAAACGCATGTGAGTTTTTTATGAATGCTTGAAAGTAGTTTAAGGCACTTTCAAAGGAAAGTGATTTTCTCTGAAAGGACAGCATTTAGAAAGTGAGGCAACACTCCATTCACTTTGAACAGTGAATTGAAGTGTTGGAACCGACTGCTTCTCTTTCAGAGAAACGCATGTGAGTTTCTGGTGAATGCTTGTAAGTAGCTTAAGGCACTTTCAAAGGAAAGTGATTTTCTCTGAAAGGACAGCATTTAGAAAGTGAAGCAACACTCCATTCACTTCGTGCAGTGAATTGAAGTGTTGGAGCAGAGTGCTTCTCTTTCATAGAAACGCCTTAGTGTTTCTTGTGAATGCTTGCAAGTTGCTTAAGGCACTTTCAAAGGAAAGTAATTTTCTCTGAAAGGACATAATTTAGAAAGTGAAGCAACACTTCATTCACTTCTCACAGTGAATTCAAGTGTTGGAACAGACTGCTTCTCTTTCATAGAAACGCATTAGTGTTTCTTGTGAATGCTTGCAAGTAGCTTAAGGCACTTTCAAAGGAAAGTGATTTTCTCTGAAAGGACAGCATTTAGAAAGTGAGGCAACACTCTATTCACTTCACACAGTTAACTGAAGTGTTGGAACAGACTGCTTCTGTTTCAGAGAAACGCATGTGAGTTTCTTCCTAATGCTTGCAAGTAGCTTAAGGCACTATCAAAGGAAAGTGATTTTCTCTGAAAGGACAGCATTTAGAAAGTGAAGCAACACTCCATTCACTTCGCACAGTGAATTGAAGTGTTGGAACAGACTGCTTCTCTTTCAGAGAAACGCATGTGAGTTTTTTATGAATGCTTGAAAGTAGCTTAAGGCACTTTCAAAGGAAAGTGATTTTCTCTGAAAGGACAGCATTTAGGAAGTGAAGCAACACTCCATTCACTTCGTGCAGTGAATTGAAGTGTTGGAACAGAGTGCTTCTCTTTCATAGAAACGCCTTAGTGTTTCTTGTGAATGCTTGCAAGTTACTTAAGGTACTTTTAAAGGATAGTGATTTTCTCTGAAAGGACATAATTTAGAAAGTGAAGCAACACTCCATTCACTTCGCACAGTGAATTGAAGTGTTGGAACAGACTGCTTCTCTTTCAGAGAAACGCATGTGAGTTTCTGTTGAATGCTTGTAAGTAGCTTAAGGCACTTTCAAAGGAAAGTGATTTTCTCTGAAAGGACAGCATTTAGAAAGTGAGGCAACACTCCATTCACTTCACACAGTGAATTGAAGTGCTATAACAGACTGCTTCTCTTTGAGAGAAACGCATGTGAGTTTTTTATGAATGCTTGAAAGTAGTTTAAGGCACTTTCAAAGGAAAGTGATTTTCTCTGAAAGGACAGCATTTAGAAAGTGAGGCAACACTCCATTCACTTCGCACAGTGAATTGAAGTGTTGGAACAGACTGCTTCTGTTTCAGAGAAACGCATGTGAGTTTCTTGTGAATGCTTGTAAGTAGCTTAAGGCACTTTCAAAAGAAAGTGATTTTCTCTGAAAGGACAGCATTTAGAAAGTGAAGCAACACTCCATTCACTTCGCACAGTGAATTGAAGTGTTGGAAAAGACTGCTTCTCTTTCAGAGAAACGCATGTGAGTTTCTGGTGAATGCTTGTAGGTAGCTTAAGGCACTTTCAAAGGAAAGTGATTTTCTCTGAAAGGACAGCATTTGGAAGTAAAGCAGCACTCCATTCCCTTCGCGCAATGAATTGAAGTGTTGGAACAGACTGCTTCTCTTTCATAGAAACGCATTAGTGTTTCTTGTAAATGCTTCCAAGTAGCTTAAGGCACTTTCAAAGGAAAGTGATTTTCTCTGAAAGGACAGCATTTAGAAAGTGAAGCAACACTCCATTCCCTTCGCACAGAGAATTGAAGTGTTGGAACAGATTGCTTCTCTTTCAGAGAAATGCATGTGAGTTTCTGTTGAATGCTTGTAAGTAGCTTAAGTCACATTCAAAGGAAAGGGATTTTCTCTGAAAGGACAGCATTTAGAACGTGAAGCAACACTACATTCACTTCGCACAGTGAATTGAAGTGTTGGAACAGACTGCTTCTCTTTCAGAGAAACGCATGTGAGTTTCTGGTGAATGCTTGTAAGTACCTTAAGGCACTTTCAAAGGAAACTGATTTTCTCTGAAAGGACAGCATTTAGAAAGTGAAGCAACACTCCATTCACTTCGCAGAGTGAATTGAAGTATTGGAACGGACTGCTTCTTTTTCAGAGAAACGCATGTGAGTTTCTGTTGAATGCTTGTAAGTAGCTTAAGGCACTTTCAAAGGAAAGTGATTTTCTCTGAAAGGACAGCATTTAGAAAGTGAGGCAACACTCCATTCACTTCACACAGTGAATTGAAGTGCTGGAACAGACTGCTTCTCTTTCAGAGAAACGCATGTGAGTTTTTTATGAATGCTTGAAAGTAGTTTAAGGCACTTTCAAAGGAAAGTGATTTTCTCTGAAAGGACAGCATTTAGAAAGTGAGGCAACACTCCATTCACTTCGCACAGTGAATTGAAGTGTTGGAACAGATGCTTCTCTTTCAGAGAAACGCATGTGAGTTTCTGTTGAATGCTTGTAAGTACCTTAAGGCTCTTTCAAAGGAAAGTGATTTTCTCTGAAAGGACAGCATTTAGAAAGTGAAGCAACACTCCATTCACTTCGCAGAGTGAATTGAAGTATTGGAACAGACTGCTTCTTTTTCAGAGAAACGCATGTGAGTTTCTGGTGAATGCTTGTAAGTAGCTTAAGGCATTTTCAAAGGAAAGTGATTTTCTCTGAAAGGACAGCATTTAGAAAGTGAAGCAACACTCCATTCACTTCGCACAGTGAATTGAAGTGTTGGAACAGACTGCTTCTCTTTCAGAGAAACGCATGTGAGTTTCTGTTGAATGCTTGTAAGTAGCTTAAGGCACTTTCAAAGGAAAGTGATTTTCTCTGAAAGGACAGCATTTAGAAAGTGAAACAACACTCCATTCCCTTCGTGCAGTGAATTGAAGTGTTGGAACAGAGTGCTTCTCTTTCATAGAAACGCATTAGTGTTTCTTGTGAATGCTTGTAAGTTGCTTAAGGCAATTTCAAAGGAAAGTGATTTTCTCTGAAAGGACAGCATTTAGAAAGTGAAGCAACACTCCATTCACTTCGCACAGTGAATTGAAGTGTTGGAACAGACTGCTTCTCTTTCAGAGAAACGCATGTGAGTTTTTTGTGAATGCTTGAAAGTAGTTTAAGGCACTTTCAAAGGAAAGTGATTTTCTCTGAAAGGACAGCATTTAGAAAGTGAAGCAACACTCCATTCACTTCGCACAGTGAATTGAAGTTTTGGAACAGACTGCTTCTCTTTCAGAGAAACGCATGTAAATTTCTTCCTAATGCTTGCAAGTAGCTTAAGGCACTTTCAAAGGAAAGTGATTTTCTCTGAAAGGACAGCATTTAGAAAGTGAAGCAACACTCCATTCACTTCGCACAGTGAATTGAAGTGTTGGAACAGACTGCTTCTCTTTCAGAGAAACGCATGTGAGCTTTTTATGAATGCTTGAAAGTAGTTTCAGGCACTTTCAAAGGAAAGTGATTTTCTCTGAAACGACAGCATTTAGAAAGTGAGGCAACACTCCATTCACTTCGCACAGTGAATTGAAGTGTTGGAACCGACTGCTTCTTCTTCAGAGAAACACATGTGAGTTTCTGGTGAATGCTTGTAAGTAGCTTAAGGCACTTTCAAAGGAAAGTGATTTTCTCTGAAAGGACAGCATTTAGAAAGTGAAGCAACACTCCATTCCCTTCGCACAGAGAATTGAAGTGTTGGAACAGATTGCTTCTCTTTCAGAGAAATGCATGTGAGTTTCTGTTGAATGCTTGCAAGTAGCATAAGTCACATTCAAAGGAAAGGGATTTTCTCTGAAAGGACAGCATTTAGAACGTGAAGCAACACTCCATTCACTTAGCACAGTGAATTGAAGTGTTGGAACAGACTGCTTCTCTTTCAGAGAAACGCATGTGAGTTTTTTGTGAATGCTTGAAAGTAGTTTAAGGCACTTTCAATGGAAAGTGATTTTCTCTGAAAGGACAGCATTTAGAAAGTGAGGCAACACTCCCTTCACTTCGCACAGTGAATTGAAGTGTTGGAACAGACTGCTTCTCTTTCAGAGAAATGCATGTGAGTTTCTTCCTAATGCTTGCAAGCAGCTTAAGGCACTTTCAAAGGAAAGTGATTTTCTCTGAAAGGACAGCATTTAGAAAGTGAAGCAACACTCCATTCACTTCGCACAGTGAATTGAAGTGTTGGAACGGACTGCTTCTCTTTCAGAGAAACGCATGTGAGTTTCTTCCTAATGCTTGCAAGTAGCTTAAGGCACTTTAAAAGGGAAAGTGATTTTCTCTGAAAGGACAGCATTTAGAAAGTGAAGCAACACTCCATCCACTTCGCACAGTGAATAGAAGTTTTGGAACAGACTGCTTCTCTTTCAGAGAAATGCATGTGAGTTTCTTGTGAATTCTTGCAAGTTGCTTAAGGCACTTTCAAAGGAAAGTGATTTTCTCTGAAAGGACAGCATTTAGAAAGTGAAGCAACACTCCATTCACTTCGCACAGTGAATTGAAGTGTTGGAACAGACTGCTTCTCTTTCAGAGAAACGCATGTGAGTTTTTTGTGAATGCTTGAAAGTAGTTTAAGGCACTTTCAAAGGAAAGTGATTTTCTCTGAAAGGACAGCATTTAGAAAGTGAAGCAACACTCCATTCACTTCGCACAGTGAATTGAAGTGTTGGAACCGACTGCTTCTCTTTCAGAGAAACGCATGTGAGTTTCTGGTGAATGCTTGTAAGTAGCTTAAGGCACTTTCAAAGGAAAGTGATTTTCTCTGAAAAGACAGCATTTAAAAAGTGAAGCAACACTCCATTCACTTCGTGCAGTGAATTGAAGTGTTGGAACAGAGTGCTTCTCTTTCATAGAAACGCCTTAGTGTTTCTTGTGAATGCTTGCAAGTTGCTTAAGGTACTTTCAAAGGAAAGTGATTTTCTCTGAAAGGACATAATTTAGAAAGTGAAGCAGCACTCCATTCACTTCGCACAGTGAATTGAAGTGTTGGAACAGACTGCTTCTCTTTCAGAGAAACGCATGTGAGTTTCTGGTGAATGCTTGTAAGTAGCTTAAGGCACTTTCAAAGGAAAGTGATTTTCTCTGAAAGGACAGCATTTAGAAAGTGAAGCAACACTCCATTCACTTCGCACAGTGAATTGAAGTGTTGGAACAGACTGCTTCTCTTTCAGAGAAACGCATGTGAGTTTCTGTTGAATGCTTGTAAGTAGCTTAAGGCACTTTCAAAGGAAAGTGATTTTCTCTGAAAGGACAGCATTTAGAAAGTGAGGCAACACTCCATTCACTTCACACAGTGAATTGAAGTGCTGGAACAGACTGCTTCTCTTTCAGAGAAACGCATGTGAGTTTTTTATGAATGCTTGAAAGTAGTTTAAGGCACTTTCAAAGGAAAGTGATTTTCTCTGAAAGGACAGCATTTAGAAAGTGAGGCAACACTCCATTCACTTCGCACAGTGAATTGAAGTGTTGGAACAGACTGCTTCTCTTTCAGAGAAACGCATGTGAGTTTCTTCCTAATGCTTGCAAGTAGCTTAAGGCACTTTCAAGGGAAAGTGATTTTCTCTGAAAGGACAGCATTTAGAAAGTGAAGCAACACTCCATCCACTTCGCACAGTGAATTGAAGTGTTGGAACAGACTGCTTCTCTTTCATAGAAACGCATGTGAGTTTCTTGTGAATTCTTGCAAGTTGCTTAAGGCACTTTCAAAGGAAAGTGATTTTCTCTGAAAGGACAGCATTTAGAAAGTGAAGCAATACTCCATTCACTTCGCACAGTGAATTGAAGTGTTGGAACAGACTGCTTCTCTTTCAGAGAAACGCATGTGAGTTTTTTGTGAATGCTTGAAAGTAGTTTAAGGCACTTTCAAAGGAAAGTGATTTTCTCTGAAAGGACAGCATTTAGAAAGTGAAGCAACACTCCATTCACTTCGCACAGTGAATTGAAGTTTTGGAACAGACTGCTTCTCTTTCAGAGAAACGCATGTAAGTTTCTTCCTAATGTTTGCAAGTAGCTTAAGGCACTTTCAATGGAAAGTGATTTTCTCTGAAAGGACAGCATTTAGAAAGTGAAGCAACACGCCATTCACTTCGCACAGTGAATTGAAGTGTTGGAACAGACTGCTTCTCTTTCAGAGAAACGCATGTGAGTTTCTTCCTAATGCTTGCAAGTAGCTTAAGGCACTTTCAAAGGAAAGTGATTTTCTCTGAAAGGACATCATTTAGAAAGTGAAGCAACACTCCAATCACTTCGCACAGTGAATTGAAGTGTTGGAACGGACTGCTTCTCTTTCAGAAACGCATGTGAGTTTCTGTTAAATGCTTGTAAGTAGCTTAAGGCACTTTCAAAGGAAAGTGATTTTCTCTGAAAGGACAGCATTTAGAAAGTGAGGCAACACTCTATTCACTTCACACAGTGAATTGAAGTGTTGGAACAGACTGCTTCTCTTTCAGAGAAACGCATGTGAGTTTTTTCCTAATGCTTGCAAGTAGCTTAAGGCACTATCAAAGGAAAGTGATTTTCTCTGAAAGGACAGCATTTAGAAAGTGAAGCAACACTCCATTCACTTCGCACAGTGAATTGAAGTGTTGGAACAGACTGCTTCTCTTTCAGAGAAACGCATGTGAGTTTCTGGTGAATGCTTGTAAGTAGCTTAAGGCACTTTCAAAGGAAAGTGATTTTCTCTGAAAGGACAGCATTTAGAAAGTGAAGCAACACTCCATTCACTTCGTGCAGTGAATTGAAGTGTTGGAGCAGAGTGCTTCTCTTTCATAGAATCGCCTTAGTGTTTCTTGTGAATGCTTGCAAGTTGCTTAAGGCACTTTCAAAGGAAAGTGATTTTCTCTGAAAGGACATAATTTAGAAAGTGAAGCAACACTCCATTCACTTCGCACAGTGAATTGAAGTGTTGGAACAGACTGCTTCTCTTTCAGAGAAACGCATGTGAGTTTCTGTTGAATGCTTGTAAGTAGCTTAAGGCACTTTCAAAGGAAAGTGATTTTCTCTGAAAGGACAGCATTTAGAAAGTGAAGCAACACTCCATTCACTTCGCACAGTGAATTGAAGTGTTGGAACAGACTGCTTCTCTTTCAGAGAAACGCATGTGAGTTTCTGTTGAATGCTTGTAAGTAGCTTAAGGCACTTTCAAAGGAAAGTGATTTTCTCTGAAAGGACAGCATTTAGAAAGTGAGGCAACACTCCATTCACTTCACACAGTGAATTGAAGTGCTGGAACAGACTGCTTCTCTTTCAGAGAAACGCATGTGAGTTTTTTATGAATGCTTGAAAGTAGTTAAGGCACTTTCAAAGGAAAGTGATTTTCTCTGAAAGGACAGCATTTAGAAAGTGAGGCAACACTCCCTTCACTTCGCACAGTGAATTGAAGTGTTGGAACAGACTGCTTCTCTTTCAGAGAAATGCATGTGAGTTTCTTCCTAATGCTTGCAAGCAGCTTAAGGCACTTTCAAAGGAAAGTGATTTTATCTGAAGGGACAGCATTTAGAAAGTGAAGCAACACTCCATTCACTTCGCACAGTGAATTGAAGTGTTGGAACGGACTGCTTCTCTTTCAGAGAAACGCATGTGAGTTTCTTCCTAATGCTTGCAAGTAGCTTAAGGCACTTTAAAAGGGAAAGTGATTTTCTCTGAAAGGACAGCATTTAGAAAGTGAAGCAACACTCCATTCACTTCGCACAGTGAATAGAAGTGTTGGAACAGACTGCTTCTCTTTCAGAGAAATGCATGTGAGTTTCTTCCTAATGCTTGCAAGTAGCTTAAGGCACTTTCAAGGGAAAGTGATTTTCTCTGAAAGGACAGCATTTAGAAAGTGAAGCAACACTCCATCCACTTCGCACAGTGAATTGAAGTGTTGGAACAGACTGCTTCTCTTTCATAGAAACGCATGTGAGTTTCTTGTGAATTCTTGCAAGTTGCTTAAGGCACTTTCAAAGGAAAGTGATTTTCTCTGAAAGGACAGCATTTAGAAAGTGAAGCAATACTCCATTCACTTCGCACAGTGAATTGAAGTGTTGGAACAGACTGCTTCTCTTTCAGAGAAACGCATGTGAGTTTTTTGTGAATGCTTGAAAGTAGTTTAAGGCACTTTCAAAGGAAAGTGATTTTCTCTGAAAGGACAGCATTTAGAAAGTGAAGCAACACTCCATTCACTTCGCACAGTGAATTGAAGTTTTGGAACAGACTGCTTCTCTTTCAGAGAAACGCATGTAAGTTTCTTCCTAATGTTTGCAAGTAGCTTAAGGCACTTTCAATGGAAAGTGATTTTCTCTGAAAGGACAGCATTTAGAAAGTGAAGCAACACGCCATTCACTTCGCACAGTGAATTGAAGTGTTGGAACAGACTGCTTCTCTTTCAGAGAAACGCATGTGAGTTTCTTCCTAATGCTTGCAAGTAGCTTAAGGCACTTTCAAAGGAAAGTGATTTTCTCTGAAAGGACATCATTTAGAAAGTGAAGCAACACTCCATTCACTTCGCACAGTGAATTGAAGTGTTGGAACAGACTGCTTCTCTTTCAGAGAAATGCATTTGAGTTTCTGTTGAATGCTTGTAAGTAGCTTAAGGCACTTTCAAAGGAAAGTGATTTTCTCTGAAAGGACAGCATTTAGAAAGTGAAGCAACACTCCAATCACTTCGCACAGTGAATTGAAGTGTTGGAACGGACTGCATCTCTTTCAGAGAAACGCATGTGAGTTTCTGTTAAATGCTTGTAAGTAGCTTAAGGCACTTTCAAAGGAAAGTGATTTTCTCTGAAAGGACAGCATTTAGAAAGTGAGGCAACACTCTATTCACTTCACACAGTGAATTGAAGTGTTGGAACAGACTGCTTCTCTTTCAGAGAAACGCATGTGAGTTTTTTCCTAATGCTTGCAAGTAGCTTAAGGCACTATCAAAGGAAAGTGGTTTTCTCTGAAAGGACAGCATTTAGAAAGTGAAGCAACACTCCATTCACTTCGTGCAGTGAATTGAAGTGTTGGAGCAGAGTGCTTCTCTTTCATAGAATCGCCTTAGTGTTTCTTGTGAATGCTTGCAAGTTGCTTAAGGCACTTTCAAAGGAAAGTGATTTTCTCTGAAAGGACATAATTTAGAAAGTGAAGCAACACTCCATTCACTTCGCACAGTGAATTGAAGTGTTGGAACAGACTGCTTCTCTTTCAGAGAAACGCATGTGAGTTTCTGGTGAATGCTTGTAAGTAGCTTAAGGCACTTTCAAAGGAAAGTGATTTTCTCTGAAAGGACAGCATTTAGAAAGTGAAGCAACACTCCATTCACTTCGTGCAGTGAATTGAAGTGTTGGAGCAGAGTGCTTCTCTTTCATAGAATCGCCTTAGTGTTTCTTGTGAATGCTTGCAAGTTGCTTAAGGCACTTTCAAAGGAAAGTGATTTTCTCTGAAAGGACATAATTTAGAAAGTGAAGCAACACTCCATTCACTTCGCACAGTGAATTGAAGTGTTGGAACAGACTGCTTCTCTTTCAGAGAAACGCATGTGAGTTTCTGTTGAATGCTTGTAAGTAGCTTAAGGCACTTTCAAAGGAAAGTGATTTTCTCTGAAAGGACAGCATTTAGAAAGTGAAGCAACACTCCATTCACTTCGCACAGTGAATTGAAGTGTTGGAACAGACTGCTTCTCTTTCAGAGAAACGCATGTGAGTTTCTGTTGAATGCTTGTAAGTAGCTTAAGGCACTTTCAAAGGAAAGTGATTTTCTCTGAAAGGACAGCATTTAGAAAGTGAGGCAACACTCCATTCACTTCACACAGTGAATTGAAGTGCTGGAACAGACTGCTTCTCTTTCAGAGAAACGCATGTGAGTTTTTTATGAATGCTTGAAAGTAGTTAAGGCACTTTCAAAGGAAAGTGATTTTCTCTGAAAGGACAGCATTTAGAAAGTGAGGCAACACTCCATTCACTTCGCACAGTGAATTGAAGTGTTGGAACAGACTGCTTCTTTTTCAGAGAAACGCATGTGAGTTTCTGGTGAATGCTTGTAAGTACCTTAAGGCACTTTCAAAGGAAAGTGATTTTCTCTGAAAGGACAGCATTTAGAAAGTGAAGCAACACTCCATTCACTTCGCACAGTGAATTGAAGTATTGGAACAGACTGCTTCTTTTTCAGAGAAACGCATGTGAGTTTCTGGTGAATGCTTGTAAGTAGCTTAAGGCACTTTCAAAGGAAAGTGATTTTCTCTGAAAGGACAGCATTTAGAAAGTGAAGCAACACTCCATTCACTTCGCACAGTGAATTGAAGTGTTGGAACAGACTGCTTCTCTTTCAGAGAAACGCATGTGAGTTTCTGTTGAATGCTTGTACGTAGCTTAAGGCACTTTCAAAGGAAAGGGATTTTCTCTGAAAGGACAGCATTTAGAAAGTGAGGCAACACTCCATTCACTTCGCACAGTGAATTGAAGTGTTGGAACCGACTGCTTCTCTTTCAGAGAAACGCATGTGAGTTTCTGGTGAATGCTTGTAAGTACCTTAAGGCACTTTCAAAAGAAAGTGATTTTCTCTGAAAGGACAGCATTTAGAAAGTGAAGCAACACTCCATTCACTTCCTGCAGTGAATTGAAGTGTTGGAGCAGAGTGCTTCTCTTTCATAGAAACGCCTTAGTGTTTCTTGTGAATGCTTGCAAGTTGCTTAAGGCACTTTCAAAGGAAAGTGATTTTCTCTGAAAGGACATAATTTAGAAAGTAAAGCAACGCTCCATTCACTTCGCACAGTGAATTGAAGTGTTGGAACAGACTGCTTCTCTTTCAGAGAAACGCATGTGAGTTTCTGTTGAATGCTTGTAAGTAGGTTAAGGCACTTTCAAAGGAAAGTGATTTTCTCTGAAAGGACAGCATTTAGAAAGTGAGGCAACACTCCATTCACTTCACACAGTGAATTGAAGTGCTGGAACAGACTGCTTCTCTTTCAGAGAAACGCATGTGAGTTTTTTATGAATGCTTGAAAGTAGTTAAGGCACTTTCAAAGGAAAGTGATTTTCTCTGAAAGGACAGCATTTAGAAAGTGAGGCAACACTCCATTCACTTCGCACAGTGAATTGAAGTGTTGGAACAGACTGCTTCTTTTTCAGAGAGACGCATGTGAGTTTCTGGTGAATGCTTGTAAGTAGCTTAAGGCACTTTCAAAGGAAAGTGATTTTCTCTGAAAGGACAGCATTTAGAAAGTGAGGCAACACACCATTCACTTCACACAGTGAATTGAAGTGCTGGAACAGACTGCTTCTCTTTCAGAGAAACGCATGTGAGTTTTTTATGAATGCTTGAAAGTAGTTAAGGCACTTTCAAAGGAAAGTGATTTTCTCTGAAAGGACAGCATTTAGAAAGTGAGGCAACACTCCATTCACTTCGCACAGTGAATTGAAGTGTTGGAACGGACTGCTTCTCTTTCAGAGAAACGCATTTGAGTTTCTTCCTAATGCTTGCAAGTAGCTTAAGGCACTTTCAAAGGAAAGTGATTTTCTCTGAAAGAACAGCATTTAGAAAGTGAAGCAACACTCCACTTCGCACAGTGAATTGAAGTGTTGGAACAGACTGCTTCTCTTTCAGAGAAACGCATGTGAGTTTCTGTTAAATGCTTGTAAGTAGCTTAAGGCACTTTCAAAGGAAAGTGATTTTCTCTGAAAGGACAGCATTTAGAAAGTGAGGCAACACTCTATTCACTTCACACAGTGAATTGAAGTGTTGGAACAGACTGCTTCTGTTTCAGAGAAACGCATGTGAGTTTCTTCCTAATGCTTGCAAGTAGCTTAAGGCACTATCAAAGGAAAGTGATTTTCTCTGAAAGGACAGCATTTAGAAAGTGAAGCAACACTCCATTCACTTCGCACAGTGAATTGAAGTGTTGGAACAGACTGCTTCTCTTTCAGAGAAACGCATGTGAGTTTTTTATGAATGCTTGAAAGTAGTTTAAGGCACTTTCAAAGGAAAGTGATTTTCTCTGAAACGACAGCATTTAGAAAGTGAGGCAACACTCCATTCACTTCGCACAGTGAATTGAAGTGTTGGAACCGACTGCTTCTCTTTCAGAGAAACGCATGTGAGTTTCTGGTGAATGCTTGTAAGTAGCTTAAGGCACTTTCAAAGGAAAGTGATTTTCTCTGAAAGGACAGCATTTAGAAAGTGAAGCAACACTCCATTCACTTCGTGCAGTGAATTGAAGTGTTGGAACAGAGTGCTTCTCTTTCATAGAAACGCCTTAGTGTTTCTTGTGAATGCTTGCAAGTTGCTTAAGGTACTTTCAAAGGAAAGTGATTTTCTCTGAAAGGACATAATTTAGAAAGTGAAGCAACACTCCATTCACTTCGCACAGTGAATTGAAGTGTTGGAACAGACTGCTTCTCTTTCAGAGAAACGCATGTGAGTTTCTGGTGAATGCTTGTAAGTAGCTTAAGGCACTTTCAAAGGAAAGTGATTTTCTCTGAAAGGACAGCATTTAGAAAGTGAAGCAACACTCCATTCACTTCGCACAGTGAATTGAAGTGTTGGAACAGACTGCTTCTCTTTCAGAGAAACGCATGTGAGTTTCTGTTGATGCTTGTAAGTAGCTTAAGGCACTTTCAAAGGAAAGTGATTTTCTCTGAAAGGACAGCATATAGAAAGTGAGGCAACACTCCATTCACTTCACACAGTGAATTGAAGTGCTGGAACAGACTGCTTCTCTTTCAGAGAAACGCATGTGAGTTTTTTATGAATGCTTGAAAGTAGTTTAAGGCACTTTCAAAGGAAAGTGATTTTCTCTGAAAGGACAGCATTTAGAAAGTGAGGCAACACTCCATTCACTTCGCACAGTGAATTGAAGTGTTGGAACAGACTGCTTCTCTTTCAGAGAAACGCATGTGAGTTTCTTCCTAATGCTTGCAAGTAGCTTAAGGCACTTTCAAGGGAAAGTGATTTTCTTTGAAAGGACAGCATTTAGAAAGTGAAGCAACACTCCATCCACTTCGCACAGTGAATTGAAGTGTTGGAACAGACTGCTTCTCTTTCATAGAAACGCATGTGAGTTTCTTGTGAATTCTTGCAAGTTGCTTAAGGCACTTTCAAAGGAAAGTGATTTTCTCTGAAAGGACAGCATTTAGAAAGTGAAGCAACACTCCATTCACTTCGCACAGTGAATTGAAGTGTTGGAACAGACTGCTTCTCTTTCAGAGAAACGCATGTGAGTTTTTTGTGAATGCTTGAAAGTAGTTTAAGGCACTTTCAAAGGAAAGTGATTTTCTCTGAAAGGACAGCATTTAGAAAGTGAAGCAACACTCCATTCACTTCGCACAGTGAATTGAAGTTTTGGAACAGACTGCTTCTCTTTCAGAGAAACGCATGTAAGTTTCTTCCTAATGCTTGCAAGTAGCTTAAGGCACTTTCAATGGAAAGTGATTTTCTCTGAAAGGACAGCATTTAGAAAGTGAAGCAACACTCCATTCACTTCGCACAGGGAATTGAAGTGTTGGAACAGACTGCTTCTCTTTCAGAGAAACGCATGTGAGTTTCTTCCTAATGCTTGCAAGTAGCTTAAGGCACTTTCAAAGGAAAGTGATTTTCTCTGAAAGGACATCATTTAGAAAGTGAAGCAACACTCCATTCACTTCGCACAGTGAATTGAAGTGTTGGAACAGACTGCTTCTCTTTCAGAGAAATGCATGTGAGTTTCTGTTGAATGCTTGTAAGTAGCTTAAGGCACTTTCAAAGGAAAGTGATTTTCTCTGAAAGGACAGCATTTAGAAAGTGAGGCAACACTCTATTCACTTCACACAGTGAATTGAAGTGCTGGAACAGACTGCTTCTGTTTCAGAGAAACGCATGTGAGTTTCTTCCTAATGCTTGCAAGTAGCTTAAGGCACTATCAAAGGAAAGTGATTTTCTCTGAAAGGACAGCATTTAGAAAGTGAAGCAACACTCCATTCACTTCGCACAGTGAATTGAAGTGTTGGAACAGACTGCTTCTCTTTCAGAGAAACGCATGTGAGTTTTTTATGAATGCTTGAAAGTAGTTTAAGGCACTTTCAAAGGAAAGTGATTTTCTCTGAAACGACAGCATTTAGAAAGTGAGGCAACACTCCATTCACTTCGCACAGTGAATTGAAGTGTTGTAACCGACTGCTTCTCTTTCAGAGAAACGCATGTGAGTTTCTGGTGAATGCTTGTAAGGAGCTTAAGGCACTTTCAAAGGAAAGTGATTTTCTCTGAAAGGACAGCATTTAGAAAGTGAAGCAACACTCCATTCACTTCGTGCAGTGAATTGAAGTGTTGGAACAGAGTGCTTCTCTTTCATAGAAACGCCTTAGTGTTTCTTGTGAATGCTTGCAAGTTGCTTAAGGTACTTTCAAAGGAAAGTGATTTTCTCTGAAAGGACATAATTTAGAAAGTGAAGCAACACTCCATTCACTTCGCACAGTGAATTGAAGTGTTGGAACAGACTGCTTCTCTTTCAGAGAAACGCATGTGAGTCTGGTGAATGCTTGTAAGTAGCTTAAGGCACTTTCAAAGGAAAGTGATTTTCTCTGAAAGGACAGCATTTAGAAAGTGAAGCAACACTCCATTCACTTCGCACAGTGAATTGAAGTGTTGGAACAGACTGCTTCTCTTTCAGAGAAACGCATGTGAGTTTCTGTTGAATGCTTGTAAGTAGCTTAAGGCACTTTCAAAGGAAAGTGATTTTCTATGAAAGGACAGCATTTAGAAAGTGAGGCAACACTCCATTCACTTCACACAGTGAATTGAAGTGCTGGAACAGACTGCTTCTCTTTCAGAGAAACGCATGTGAGTTTTTTATGAATGCTTGAAAGTAGTTTAAGGCACTTTCAAAGGAAAGTGATTTTCTCTGAAAGGACAGCATTTAGAAAGTGAGGCAACACTCCATTCACTTCGCACAGTGAATTGAAGTGTTGGAACAGACTGCTTCTCTTTCAGAGAAACGCATGTGAGTTTCTTCCTAATACTTGCAAGTAGCTTAAGGCACTTTCAAGGGAAAGTGATTTTTTTTGAAAGGACAGCATTTAGAAAGTGAAGCAACACTCCATCCACTTCGCACAGTGAATTGAAGTGTTGGAACAGACTGCTTCTCTTTCATAGAAACGCATGTGAGTTTCTTGTGAATTCTTGCAAGTTGCTTAAGGCACTTTCAAAGGAAAGTGATTTTCTCTGAAAGGACAGCATTTAGAAAGTGAAGCAACACTCCATTCACTTCGCACAGTGAATTGAAGTTTTGGAACAGACTGCTTCTCTTTCAGAGAAACGCATGTAAGTTTCTTCCTAATGCTTGCAAGTAGCTTACGGCACTTTCAATGGAAAGTGATTTTCTCTGAAAGGACAGCATTTAGAAAGTGAAGCAACACTCCATTCACTTCGCACAGTGAATTGAAGTGTTGGAACAGACTGCTTCTCTTTCAGAGAAACGCATGTGAGTTTCTTCCTAATGCTTGCAAGTAGCTTAAGGCACTTTCAAAGGAAAGTGATTTTCTCTGAAAGGACATCATTTAGAAAGTGAAGCAACACTCCATTCACTTCGCACAGTGAATTGAAGTTTTGGAACAGACTGCTTCTCTTTCAGAGAAATGCATGTGAGTTTCTTCCTAATGCTTGCAAGTAGCTTAAGGCACTTTCAAAGGAAAGTGATTTTCTCTGAAAGGACATCATTTAGAAAGTGAAGCAACACTCCATTCACTTCGCACAGTGAATTGAAGTGTTGGAACAGACTGCTTCTCTTTCAGAGAAATGCATGTGAGTTTCTGTTGAATGCTTGTAAGTAGCTTAAGGCACTTTCAAAGGAAAGTGATTTTCTCTGAAAGGACAGCATTTAGAAAGTGAGGCAACACTCTATTCACTTCACACAGTGAATTAAAGTGCTGGAACAGACTGCTTCTGTTTCAGAGAAACGCATGTGAGTTTCTTCCTAATGCTTGCAAGTAGCTTAAGGCACTATCAAAGGAAAGTGATTTTCTCTGAAAGGACAGCATTTAGAAAGTGAAGCAACACTCCATTCACTTCGCACAGTGAATTGAAGTGTTGGAACAGACTGCTTCTCTTTCAGAGAAACGCATGTGAGTTTTTTATGAATGCTTGAAAGTAGTTTAAGGCACTTTCAAAGGAAAGTGATTTTCTCTGAAACGACAGCATTTAGAAAGTGAGGCAACACTCCATTCACTTCGCACAGTGAATTGAAGTGTTGGAACCGACTGCTTCTCTTTCAGAGAAACGCATGTGAGTTTCTGGTGAATGCTTGTAAGGAGCTTAAGGCACTTTCAAAGGAAAGTGATTTTCTCTGAAAGGACAGCATTTAGAAAGTGAAGCAACACTCCATTCACTTCGTGCAGTGAATTGAAGTGTTGGAACAGAGTGCTTCTCTTTCATAGAAACGCCTTAGTGTTTCTTGTGAATGCTTGCAAGTTGCTTAAGGTACTGTCAAAGGAAAGTGATTTTCTCTGAAAGGACATAATTTAGAAAGTGAAGCAACACTCCATTCACTTCGCACAGTGAATTGAAGTGTTGGAACAGACTGCTTCTCTTTCAGAGAAACGCATGTGAGTCTGGTGAATGCTTGTAAGTAGCTTAAGGCACTTTCAAAGGAAAGTGATTTTCTCTGAAAGGACAGCATTTAGAAAGTGAAGCAACACTCCATTCACTTCGCACAGTGAATTGAAGTGTTGGAACAGACTGCTTCTCTTTCAGAGAAACGCATGTGAGTTTCTGTTGAATGCTTGTAAGTAGCTTAAGGCACTTTCAAAGGAAAGTGATTTTCTATGAAAGGACAGCATTTAGAAAGTGAGGCAACACTCCATTCACTTCACACAGTGAATTGAAGTGCTGGAACAGACTGCTTCTCTTTCAGAGAAACGCATGTGAGTTTTTTATGAATGCTTGAAAGTAGTTTAAGGCACTTTCAAAGGAAAGTGATTTTCTCTGAAAGGACAGCATTTAGAAAGTGAGGCAACACTCCATTCACTTCGCACAGTGAATTGAAGTGTTGGAACAGACTGCTTCTCTTTCAGAGAAACGCATGTGAGTTTCTTCCTAATGCTTGCAAGTAGCTTAAGGCACTTTCAAGGGAAAGTGATTTTTTTTGAAAGGACAGCATTTAGAAAGTGAAGCAACACTCCATCCACTTCGCACAGTGAATTGAAGTGTTGGAACAGACTGCTTCTCTTTCATAGAAACGCATGTGAGTTTCTTGTGAATTCTTGCAAGTTGCTTAAGGCACTTTCAAAGGAAAGTGATTTTCTCTGAAAGGACAGCATTTAGAAAGTGAAGCAACACTCCATTCACTTCGCACAGTGAATTGAAGTTTTGGAACAGACTGCTTCTCTTTCAGAGAAACGCATGTAAGTTTCTTCCTAATGCTTGCAAGTAGCTTACGGCACTTTCAATGGAAAGTGATTTTCTCTGAAAGGACAGCATTTAGAAAGTGAAGCAACACTCCATTCACTTCGCACAGTGAATTGAAGTGTTGGAACAGACTGCTTCTCTTTCAGAGAAACGCATGTGAGTTTCTTCCTAATGCTTGAAAGTAGCTTAAGGCACTTTCAAAGGAAAGTGATTTTCTCTGAAAGGACATCATTTAGAAAGTGAAGCAACACTCCATTCACTTCGCACAGTGAATTGAAGTGTTGGAACAGACTGCTTCTCTTTCAGAGAAATGCATGTGAGTTTCTGTTGAATGCTTGTAAGTAGCTTAAGGCACTTTCAAAGGAAAGTGATTTTCTCTGAAAGGACAGCATTTAGAAAGTGAAGCAACACTCCAATCACTTCACACAGTGAATTGAAGTGTTGGAACAGACTGCTTCTCTTTCAGAGAAACGCATGTGAGTTTCTGTTAAATGCTTGTAAGTAGCTTAAGGCACTTTCAAAGGAAAGTGATTTTCTCTGAAAGGACAGCATTTAGAAAGTGAGGCAACACTCTATTCACTTCACACAGTGAATTGAAGTGTTGGAACAGACTGCTTCTCTTTCAGAGAAACGCATGTGAGTTTTTTCCTAATGCTTGCAAGTAGCTTAAGGCACTATCAAAGGAAAGTGATTTTCTCTGAAAGGACAGCATTTAGAAAGTGAAGCAACACTCCATTCACTTCGCACAGTGAATTGAAGTGTTGGAACAGACTGCTTCTCTTTCAGAGAAACGCATGTGAGTTTTTTATGAATGCTTGAAAGTAGTTTAAGGCACTTTCAAAGGAAAGTGATTTTCTCTGAAAGGACAGCATTTAGAAAGTGAAGCAACACTCCATTCACTTCGCACAGTGAATTGAAGTGTTGGAACAGACTGCTTCTCTTTCAGAGAAACGCATGTGAGTTTTTTATGAATGCTTGAAAGTAGTTTAAGGCACTTTCAAAGGAAAGTGATTTTCTCTGAAACGACAGCATTTAGAAAGTGAGGCAACACTCCATTCACTTCGCACAGTGAATTGAAGTGTTGGAAACGACTGCTTCTCTTTCAGAGAAACGCATGTGAGTTTCTGGTGAATGCTTGTAAGGAGCTTAAGGCACTTTCAAAGGAAAGTGATTTTCTCTGAAAGGACAGCATTTAGAAAGTGAAGCAACACTCCATTCACTTCCCACAGTGAATTGAAGTGTTGGAGCAGAGTGCTTCTCTTTCATAGAAACGCCTTAGTGTTTCTTGTGAATGCTTGCAAGTTGCTTAAGGCACTTTCAAAGGAAAGTGATTTTCTCTGAAAGGACATAATTTAGAAAGTAAAGCAACGCTCCATTCACTTCGCACAGTGAATTGAAGTGTTGGAACAGACTGCTTCTCTTTCAGAGAAACGCATGTGAGTTTCTGTTGAATGCTTGTAAGTAGGTTAAGGCACTTTCAAAGGAAAGTGATTTTCTCTGAAAGGACAGCATTTAGAAAGTGAGGCAACACTCCATTCACTTCACACAGTGAATTGAAGTGCTGGAACAGACTGCTTCTCTTTCAGAGAAACGCATGTGAGTTTTTTATGAATGCTTGAAAGTAGTTAAGGCACTTTCAAAGGAAAGTGATTTTCTCTGAAAGGACAGCATTTAGAAAGTGAGGCAACACTCCATTCACTTCGCACAGTGAATTGAAGTGTTGGAACAGACTGCTTCTTTTTCAGAGAGACGCATGTGAGTTTCTGGTGAATGCTTGTAAGTAGCTTAAGGCACTTTCAAAGGAAAGTGATTTTCTCTGAAAGGACAGCATTTAGAAAGTGAGGCAACACACCATTCACTTCACACAGTGAATTGAAGTGCTGGAACAGACTCCTTCTCTTTCAGAGAAACGCATGTGAGTTTTTTATGAATGCTTGAAAGTAGTTAAGGCACTTTCAAAGGAAAGTGATTTTCTCTGAAAGGACAGCATTTAGAAAGTGAGGCAACACTCCATTCACTTCGCACAGTGAATTGAAGTGTTGGAACGGACTGCTTCTCTTTCAGAGAAACGCATGTGAGTTTCTTCCTAATGCTTGCAAGTAGCTTAAGGCACTTTCAAAGGAAAGTGATTTTCTCTGAAAGAACAGCATTTAGAAAGTGAAGCAACACTCCACTTCGCACAGTGAATTGAAGTGTTGGAACAGACTGCTTCTCTTTCAGAGAAACGCATGTGAGTTTCTGTTAAATGCTTGTAAGTAGCTTAAGGCACTTTCAAAGGAAAGTGATTTTCTCTGAAAGGACAGCATTTAGAAAGTGAGGCAACACTCTATTCACTTCACACAGTGAATTGAAGTGTTGGAACAGACTGCTTCTGTTTCAGAGAAACGCATGTGAGTTTCTTCCTAATGCTTGCAAGTAGCTTAAGGCACTATCAAAGGAAAGTGATTTTCTCTGAAAGGACAGCATTTAGAAAGTGAAGCAACACTCCATTCACTTCGCACAGTGAATTGAAGTGTTGGAACAGACTGCTTCTCTTTCAGAGAAACGCATGTGAGTTTTTTATGAATGCTTGAAAGTAGTTTAAGGCACTTTCAAAGGAAAGTGATTTTCTCTGAAACGACAGCATTTAGAAAGTGAGGCAACACTCCATTCACTTCGCACAGTGAATTGAAGTGTTGGAACCGACTGCTTCTCTTTCAGAGAAACGCATGTGAGTTTCTGGTGAATGCTTGTAAGTAGCTTAAGGCACTTTCAAAGGAAAGTGATTTTCTCTGAAAGGACAGCATTTAGAAAGTGAAGCAACACTCCATTCACTTCGTGCAGTGAATTGAAGTGTTGGAACAGAGTGCTTCTCTTTCATAGAAACGCCTTAGTATTTCTTGTGAATGCTTGCAAGTTGCTTAAGGTACTTTCAAAGGAAAGTGATTTTCTCTGAAAGGACATAATTTAGAAAGTGAAGCAACACTCCATTCACTTCGCACAGTGAATTGAAGTGTTGGAACAGACTGCTTCTCTTTCAGAGAAACGCATGTGAGTTTCTGGTGAATGCTTGTAAGTAGCTTAAGGCACTTTCAAAGGAAAGTGATTTTCTCTGAAAGGACAGCATTTAGAAAGTGAAGCAACACTCCATTCACTTCGCACAGTGAATTGAAGTGTTGGAACAGACTGCTTCTCTTTCAGAGAAACGCATGTGAGTTTCTGTTGAATGCTTGTAAGTAGCTTAAGGCACTTTCAAAGGAAAGTGATTTTCTCTGAAAGGACAGCATATAGAAAGTGAGGCAACACTCCATTCACTTCACACAGTGAATTGAAGTGCTGGAACAGACTGCTTCTCTTTCAGAGAAACGCATGTGAGTTTTTTATGAATGCTTGAAAGTAGTTTAAGGCACTTTCAAAGGAAAGTGATTTTCTCTGAAAGGACAGCATTTAGAAAGTGAGGCAACACTCCATTCACTTCGCACAGTGAATTGAAGTGTTGGAACAGACTGCTTCTCTTTCAGAGAAACGCATGTGAGTTTCTTCCTAATGCTTGCAAGTAGCTTAAGGCACTTTCAAGGGAAAGTGATTTTCTTTGAAAGGACAGCATTTAGAAAGTGAAGCAACACTCCATCCACTTCGCACAGTGAATTGAAGTGTTGGAACAGACTGCTTCTCTTTCATAGAAACGCATGTGAGTTTCTTGTGAATTCTTGCAAGTTGCTTAAGGCACTTTCAAAGGAAAGTGATTTTCTCTGAAAGGACAGCATTTAGAAAGTGAAGCAACACTCCATTCACTTCGCACAGTGAATTGAAGTGTTGGAACAGACTGCTTCTCTTTCAGAGAAACGCATGTGAGTTTTTTGTGAATGCTTGAAAGTAGTTTAAGGCACTTTCAAAGGAAAGTGATTTTCTCTGAAAGGACAGCATTTAGAAAGTGAAGCAACACTCCATTCACTTCGCACAGTGAATTGAAGTTTTGGAACAGACTGCTTCTCTTTCAGAGAAACGCATGTAAGTTTCTTCCTAATGCTTGCAAGTAGCTTAAGGCACTTTCAATGGAAAGTGATTTTCTCTGAAAGGACAGCATTTAGAAAGTGAAGCAACACTCCATTCACTTCGCACAGGGAATGGAAGTGTTGGAACAGACTGCTTCTCTTTCAGAGAAACGCATGTGAGTTTCTTCCTAATGCTTGCAAGTAGCTTAAGGCACTTTCAAAGGAAAGTGATTTTCTCTGAAAGGACATCATTTAGAAAGTGAAGCAACACTCCATTCACTTCGCACAGTGAATTGAAGTGTTGGAACAGACTGCTTCTCTTTCAGAGAAATGCATGTGAGTTTCTGTTGAATGCTTGTAAGTAGCTTAAGGCACTTTCAAAGGAAAGTGATTTTCTCTGAAAGGACAGCATTTAGAAAGTGAGGCAACACTCTATTCACTTCACACAGTGAATTGAAGTGTTGGAACAGACTGCTTCTGTATCAGAGAAACGCATGTGAGTTTCTTCCTAATGCTTGCAAGTAGCTTAAGGCACTATCAAAGGAAAGTGATTTTCTCTGAAAGGACAGCATTTAGAAAGTGAAGCAACACTCCATTCACTTCGCACAGTGAATTGAAGTGTTGGAACAGACTGCTTCTCTTTCAGAGAAACGCATGTGAGTTTTTTATGAATGCTTGAAAGTAGTTTAAGGCACTTTCAAAGGAAAGTGATTTTCTCTGAAACGACAGCATTTAGAAAGTGAGGCAACACTCCATTCACTTCGCACAGTGAATTGAAGTGTTGGAACCGACTGCTTCTCTTTCAGAGAAACGCATGTGAGTTTCTGGTGAATGCTTGTAAGTAGCTTAAGGCACTTTCAAAGGAAAGTGATTTTCTCTGAAAGGACAGCATTTAGAAAGTGAAGCAACACTCCATTCACTTCGTGCAGTGAATTGAAGTGTTGGAACAGAGTGCTTCTCTATCATAGAAACGCCTTAGTGTTTCTTGTGAATGCTTGCAAGTTGCTTAAGGTACTTTCAAAGGAAAGTGATTTTCTCTGAAAGGACATAATTTAGAAAGTGAAGCAACACTCCATTCACTTCGCACAGTGAATTGAAGTGTTGGAACAGACTGCTTCTCTTTCAGAGAAACGCATGTGAGTTTCTGGTGAATGCTTGTAAGTAGCTTAAGGCACTTTCAAAGGAAAGTGATTTTCTCTGAAAGGACAGCATTTAGAAAGTGAAGCAACACTCCATTCACTTCGCACAGTGAATTGAAGTGTTGGAACAGACTGCTTCTCTTTCAGAGAAACGCATGTGAGTTTCTGTTGAATGCTTGTAAGTAGCTTAAGGCACTTTCAAAGGAAAGTGATTTTCTATGAAAGGACAGCATTTAGAAAGTGAGGCAACACTCCATTCACTTCACAAAGTGAATTGAAGTGCTGGAACAGACTGCTTCTCTTTCAGAGAAACGCATGTGAGTTTTTTATGAATGCTTGAAAGTAGTTTAAGGCACTTTCAAAGGAAAGTGATTTTCTCTGAAAGGACAGCATTTAGAAAGTGAGGCAACACTCCATTCACTTCGCACAGTGAATTGAAGTGTTGGAACAGACTGCTTCTCTTTCAGAGAAACGCATGTGAGTTTCTTCCTAATGCTTGCAAGTAGCTTAAGGCACTTTCAAGGGAAAGTGATTTTCTTTGAAAGGACAGCATGTAGAAAGTGAAGCAACACTCCATCCACTTCGCACAGTGAATTGAAGTGTTGGAACAGACTGCTTCTCTTTCATAGAAACGCATGTGAGTTTCTTGTGAATTCTTGCAAGTTGCTTAAGGCACTTTCAAAGGAAAGTGATTTTCTCTGAAAGGACAGCATTTAGAAAGTGAAGCAACACTCCATTCACTTCGCACAGTGAATTGAAGTGTTGGAACAGACTGCTTCTCTTTCAGAGAAACGCATGTGAGTTTTTTGTGAATGCTTGAAAGTAGTTTAAGGCACTTTCAAAGGAAAGTGATTTTCTCTGAAAGGACAGCATTTAGAAAGTGAAGCAACACTCCATTCACTTCGCACAGTGAATTGAAGTTTTGGAACAGACTGCTTCTCTTTCAGAGAAACGCATGTAAGTTTCTTCCTAATGCTTGCAAGTAGCTTAAGGCACTTTCAATGGAAAGTGATTTTCTCTGAAAGGACAGCATTTAGAAAGTGAAGCAACACTCCATTCACTTCACACAGTGAATTGAAGTGTTGGAACAGACTGCTTCTCTTTCAGAGAAACGCATGTGAGTTTCTTCCTAATGCTTGCAAGTAGCTTAAGGCACTTTCAAAGGAAAGTGATTTTCTCTGAAAGGACATCATTTAGAAAGTGAAGCAACACTCCATTCACTTCGCACAGTGAATTGAAGTGTTGGAACAGACTGCTTCTCTTTCAGAGAAATGCATGTGAGTTTCTGTTGAATGCTTGTAAGTAGCTTAAGGCACTTTCAAAGGAAAGTGATTTTCTCTGAAAGGACAGCATTTAGAAAGTGAGGCAACACTCTATTCACTTCACACAGTGAATTAAAGTGCTGGAACAGACTGCTTCTGTTTCAGAGAAACGCATGTGAGTCTTCCTAATGCTTGCAAGTAGCTTAAGGCACTATCAAAGGAAAGTGATTTTCTCTGAAAGGACAGCATTTAGAAAGTGAAGCAACACTCCATTCACTTCGCACAGTGAATTGAAGTGTTGGAACAGACTGCTTCTCTTTCAGAGAAACGCATGTGAGTTTTTTATGAATGCTTGAAAGTAGTTTAAGGCACTTTCAAAGGAAAGTGATTTTCTCTGAAACGACAGCATTTAGAAAGTGAGGCAACACTCCATTCACTTCGCACAGTGAATTGAAGTGTTGGAACCGACTGCTTCTCTTTCAGAGAAACGCATGTGAGTTTCTGGTGAATGCTTGTAAGGAGCTTAAGGCACTTTCAAAGGAAAGTGATTTTCTCTGAAAGGACAGCATTTAGAAAGTGAAGCAACACTCCATTCACTTCATGCAGTGAATTGAAGTGTTGGAACAGAGTGCTTCTCTTTCATAGAAACGCCTTAGTGTTTCTTGTGAATGCTTGCAAGTTGCTTAAGGTACTTTCAAAGGAAAGTGATTTTCTCTGAAAGGACATAATTTAGAAAGTGAAGCAACACTCCATTCACTTCGCACAGTGAATTGAAGTGTTGGAACAGACTGCTTCTCTTTCAGAGAAACGCATGTGAGTCTGGTGAATGCTTGTAAGTAGCTTAAGGCACTTTCAAAGGAAAGTGATTTTCTCTGAAAGGACAGCATTTAGAAAGTGAAGCAACACTCCATTCACTTCGCACAGTGAATTGAAGTGTTGGAACAGACTGCTTCTCTTTCAGAGAAACGCATGTGAGTTTCTGTTGAATGCTTGTAAGTAGCTTAAGGCACTTTCAAAGGAAAGTGATTTTCTATGAAAGGACAGCATTTAGAAAGTGAGGCAACACTCCATTCACTTCACACAGTGAATTGAAGTGCTGGAACAGACTGCTTCTCTTTCAGAGAAACGCATGTGAGTTTTTTATGAATGCTTGAAAGTAGTTTAAGGCACTTTCAAAGGAAAGTGATTTTCTCTGAAAGGACAGCATTTAGAAAGTGAGGCAACACTCCATTCACTTCGCACAGTGAATTGAAGTGTTGGAACAGACTGCTTCTCTTTCAGAGAAACGCATGTGAGTTTCTTCCTAATGCTTGCAAGTAGCTTAAGGCACTTTCAAGGGAAAGTGATTTTTTTTGAAAGGACAGCATTTAGAAAGTGAAGCAACACTCCATCCACTTCGCACAGTGAATTGAAGTGTTGGAACAGACTGCTTCTCTTTCATAGAAACGCATGTGAGTTTCTTGTGAATTCTTGCAAGTTGCTTAAGGCACTTTCAAAGGAAAGTGATTTTCTCTGAAAGGACAGCATTTAGAAAGTGAAGCAACACTCCATTCACTTCGCACAGTGAATTGAAGTGTTGGAACAGACTGCTTCTCTTTCAGAGAAACGCATGTGAGTTTTTTGTGAATGCTTGAAAGTAGTTTAAGGCACTTTCAAAGGAAAGTGATTTTCTCTGAAAGGACAGCATTTAGAAAGTGAAGCAACACTCCATTCACTTCGCACAGTGAATTGAAGTTTTGGAACAGACTGCTTCTCTTTCAGAGAAACGCATGTAAGTTTCTTCCTAATGCTTGCAAGTAGCTTACGGCACTTTCAATGGAAAGTGATTTTCTCTGAAAGGACAGCATTTAGAAAGTGAAGCAACACTCCATTCACTTCGCACAGTGAATTGAAGTGTTGGAACAGACTGCTTCTCTTTCAGAGAAACGCATGTGAGTTTCTTCCTAATGCTTGCAAGTAGCTTAAGGCACTTTCAAAGGAAAGTGATTTTCTCTGAAAGGACATCATTTAGAATGTGAAGCAACACTCCATTCACTTCGCACAGTGAATTGAAGTGTTGGAACAGACTGCTTCTCTTTCAGAGAAATGCATGTGAGTTTCTGTTGAATGCTTGTAAGTAGCTTAAGGCACTTTCAAAGGAAAGTGATTTTCTCTGAAAGGACAGCATTTAGAAAGTGAAGCAACACTCCAATCACTTCACACAGTGAATTGAAGTGTTGGAACAGACTGCTTCTCTTTCAGAGAAACGCATGTGAGTTTCTGTTAAATGCTTGTAAGTAGCTTAAGGCACTTTCAAAGGAAAGTGATTTTCTCTGAAAGGACAGCATTTAGAAAGTGAGGCAACACTCTATTCACTTCACACAGTGAATTGAAGTGTTGGAACAGACTGCTTCTCTTTCAGAGAAACGCATGTGAGTTTTTTCCTAATGCTTGCAAGTAGCTTAAGGCACTATCAAAGGAAAGTGATTTTCTCTGAAAGGACAGCATTTAGAAAGTGAAGCAACACTCCATTCACTTCGCACAGTGAATTGAAGTGTTGGAACAGACTGCTTCTCTTTCAGAGAAACGCATGTGAGTTTTTTATGAATGCTTGAAAGTAGTTTAAGGCACTTTCAAAGGAAAGTGATTTTCTCTGAAAGGACAGCATTTAGAAAGTGAAGCAACACTCCATTCACTTCGCACAGTGAATTGAAGTGTTGGAACAGACTGCTTCTCTTTCAGAGAAACGCATGTGAGTTTTTTATGAATGCTTGAAAGTAGTTTAAGGCACTTTCAAAGGAAAGTGATTTTCTCTGAAACGACAGCATTTAGAAAGTGAGGCAACACTCCATTCACTTCGCACAGTGAATTGAAGTGTTGGAAACGACTGCTTCTCTTTCAGAGAAACGCATGTGAGTTTCTGGTGAATGCTTGTAAGGAGCTTAAGGCACTTTCAAAGGAAAGTGATTTTCTCTGAAAGGACAGCATTTAGAAAGTGAAGCAACACTCCATTCACTTCCCACAGTGAATTGAAGTGTTGGAGCAGAGTGCTTCTCTTTCATAGAAACGCCTTAGTGTTTCTTGTGAATGCTTGCAAGTTGCTTAAGGCACTTTCAAAGGAAAGTGATTTTCTCTGAAAGGACATAATTTAGAAAGTAAAGCAACGCTCCATTCACTTCGCACAGTGAATTGAAGTGTTGGAACAGACTGCTTCTCTTTCAGAGAAACGCATGTGAGTTTCTGTTGAATGCTTGTAAGTAGGTTAAGGCACTTTCAAAGGAAAGTGATTTTCTCTGAAAGGACAGCATTTAGAAAGTGAGGCAACACTCCATTCACTTCACACAGTGAATTGAAGTGCTGGAACAGACTGCTTCTCTTTCAGAGAAACGCATGTGAGTTTTTTATGAATGCTTGAAAGTAGTTAAGGCACTTTCAAAGGAAAGTGATTTTCTCTGAAAGGACAGCATTTAGAAAGTGAGGCAACACTCCATTCACTTCGCACAGTGAATTGAAGTGTTGGAACAGACTGCTTCTTTTTCAGAGAGACGCATGTGAGTTTCTGGTGAATGCTTGTAAGTAGCTTAAGGCACTTTCAAAGGAAAGTGATTTTCTCTGAAAGGACAGCATTTAGAAAGTGAGGCAACACACCATTCACTTCACACAGTGAATTGAAGTGCTGGAACAGACTGCTTCTCTTTCAGAGAAACGCATGTGAGTTTTTTATGAATGCTTGAAAGTAGTTAAGGCACTTTCAAAGGAAAGTGATTTTCTCTGAAAGGACAGCATTTAGAAAGTGAGGCAACACTCCATTCACTTCGCACAGTGAATTGAAGTGTTGGAACGGACTGCTTCTCTTTCAGAGAAACGCATGTGAGTTTCTTCCTAATGCTTGCAAGTAGCTTAAGGCACTTTCAAAGGAAAGTGATTTTCTCTGAAAGAACAGCATTTAGAAAGTGAAGCAACACTCCACTTCGCACAGTGAATTGAAGTGTTGGAACAGACTGCTTCTCTTTCAGAGAAACGCATGTGAGTTTCTGTTAAATGCTTGTAAGTAGCTTAAGGCACTTTCAAAGGAAAGTGATTTTCTCTGAAAGGACAGCATTTAGAAAGTGAGGCAAAACTCTATTCACTTCACACAGTGAATTGAAGTGTTGGAACAGACTGCTTCTGTTTCAGAGAAACGCATGTGAGTTTCTTCCTAATGCTTGCAAGTAGCTTAAGGCACTATCAAAGGAAAGTGATTTTCTCTGAAAGGACAGCATTTAGAAAGTGAAGCAACACTCCATTCACTTCGCACAGTGAATTGAAGTGTTGGAACAGACTGCTTCTCTTTCAGAGAAACGCATGTGAGTTTTTTATGAATGCTTGAAAGTAGTTTAAGGCACTTTCAAAGGAAAGTGATTTTCTCTGAAACGACAGCATTTAGAAAGTGAGGCAACACTACATTCACTTCGCACAGTGAATTGAAGTGTTGGAACCGACTGCTTCTCTTTCAGAGAAACGCATGTGAGTTTCTGGTGAATGCTTGTAAGTAGCTTAAGGCACTTTCAAAGGAAAGTGATTTTCTCTGAAAGGACAGCATTTAGAAAGTGAAGCAACACTCCATTCACTTCGTGCAGTGAATTGAAGTGTTGGAACAGAGTGCTTCTCTTTCATAGAAACGCCTTAGTGTTTCTTGTGAATGCTTGCAAGTTGCTTAAGGTACTTTCAAAGGAAAGTGATTTTCTCTGAAAGGACATAATTTAGAAAGTGAAGCAACACTCCATTCACTTCGCACAGTGAATTGAAGTGTTGGAACAGACTGCTTCTCTTTCAGAGAAACGCATGTGAGTTTCTGTTGAATGCTTGTAAGTAGCTTAAGGCACTTTCAAAGGAAAGTGATTTTCTCTGAAAGGACAGCATTTAGAAAGTGAAGCAACACTCCATTCACTTCGCACAGTGAATTGAAGTGTTGGAACAGACTGCTTCTCTTTCAGAGAAACGCATGTGAGTTTCTGTTGAATGCTTGTAAGTAGCTTAAGGCACTTTCAAAGGAAAGTGATTTTCTCTGAAAGGACAGCATATAGAAAGTGAGGCAACACTCCATTCACTTCACACAGTGAATTGAAGTGCTGGAACAGACTGCTTCTCTTTCAGAGAAACGCATGTGAGTTTTTTATGAATGCTTGAAAGTAGTTTAAGGCACTTTCAAAGGAAAGTGATTTTCTCTGAAAGGACAGCATTTAGAAAGTGAGGCAACACTCCATTCACTTCGCACAGTGAATTGAAGTGTTGGAACAGACTGCTTCTCTTTCAGAGAAACGCATGTGAGTTTCTTCCTAATGCTTGCAAGTAGCTTAAGGCACTTTCAAGGGAAAGTGATTTTCTTTGAAAGGACAGCATTTAGAAAGTGAAGCAACACTCCATCCACTTCGCACAGTGAATTGAAGTGTTGGAACAGACTGTTTCTCTTTCATAGAAACGCATGTGAGTTTCTTGTGAATTCTTGCAAGTTGCTTAAGGCACTTTCAAAGGAAAGTGATTTTCTCTGAAAGGACAGCATTTAGAAAGTGAAGCAACACTCCATTCACTTCGCACAGTGAATTGAAGTGTTGGAACAGACGGCTTCTCTTTCAGAGAAACGCATGTGAGTTTTTTGTGAATGCTTGAAAGTAGTTTAAGGCACTTTCAAAGGAAAGTGATTTTCTCTGAAAGGACAGCATTTAGAAAGTGAAGCAACACTCCATTCACTTCGCACAGTGAATTGAAGTTTTGGAACAGACTGCTTCTCTTTCAGAGAAACGCATGTAAGTTTCTTCCTAATGCTTGCAAGTAGCTTAAGGCACTTTCAATGGAAAGTGATTTTCTCTGAAAGGACAGCATTTAGAAAGTGAAGCAACACTCCATTCACTTCGCACAGTGAATTGAAGTGTTGGAACAGACTGCTTCTCTTTCAGAGAAACGCATGTGAGTTTCTTCCTAATGCTTGCAAGTAGCTTAAGGCACTTTCAAAGGAAAGTGATTTTCTCTGAAAGGACATCATTTAGAAAGTGAAGCAACACTCCATTCACTTCGCACAGTGAATTGAAGTGTTGGAACAGACTGCTTCTCTTTCAGAGAAATGCATGTGAGTTTCTGTTGAATGCTTGTAAGTAGCTTAAGGCACTTTCAAAGGAAAGTGATTTTCTCTGAAAGGACAGCATTTAGAAAGTGAGGCAACACTCTATTCACTTCACACAGTGAATTGAAGTGTTGGAACAGACTGCTTCTGTTTCAGAGAAACGCATGTGAGTTTCTTCCTAATGCTTGCAAGTAGCTTAAGGCACTATCAAAGGAAAGTGATTTTCTCTGAAAGGACAGCATTTAGAAAGTGAAGCAACACTCCATTCACTTCGCACAGTGAATTGAAGTGTTGGAACAGACTGCTTCTCTTTCAGAGAAACGCATGTGAGTTTTTTATGAATGCTTGAAAGTAGTTTAAGGCACTTTCAAAGGAAAGTGATTTTCTCTGAAACGAAAGCATTTAGAAAGTGAGGCAACACTCCATTCACTTCGCACAGTGAATTGAAGTGTTGGAACCGACTGCTTCTCTTTCAGAGAAACGCATGTGAGTTTCTGGTGAATGCTTGTAAGTAGCTTAAGGCACTTTCAAAGGAAAGTGATTTTCTCTGAAAGGACAGCATTTAGAAAGTGAAGCAACACTCCATTCACTTCGTGCAGTGAATTGAAGTGTTGGAACAGAGTGCTTCTCTTTCATAGAAACGCCTTAGTGTTTCTTGTGAATGCTTGCAAGTTGCTTAAGGTACTTTCAAAGGAAAGTGATTTTCTCTGAAAGGACATAATTTAGAAAGTGAAGCAACACTCCATTCACTTCGCACAGTGAATTGAAGTGTTGGAACAGACTGCTTCTCTTTCAGAGAAACGCATGTGAGTTTCTGGTGAATGCTTGTAAGTAGCTTAAGGCACTTTCAAAGGAAAGTGATTTTCTCTGAAAGGACAGCATTTAGAAAGTGAAGCAACACTCCATTCACTTCGCACAGTGAATTGAAGTGTTGGAACAGACAGCTTCTCTTTCAGAGAAACGCATGTGAGTTTCTGTTGAATGCTTGTAAGTAGCTTAAGGCACTTTCAAAGGAAAGTGATTTTCTCTGAAAGGACAGCATTTAGAAAGTGAGGCAACACTCCATTCACTTCACAAAGTGAATTGAAGTGCTGGAACAGACTGCTTCTCTTTCAGAGAAACGCATGTGAGTTTTTTATGAATGCTTGAAAGTAGTTTAAGGCACTTTCAAAGGAAAGTGATTTTCTCTGAAAGGACAGCATTTAGAAAGTGAGGCAACACTCCATTCACTTCGCACAGTGAATTGAAGTGTTGGAACAGACTGCTTCTCTTTCAGAGAAATGCATGTGAGTTTCTTCCTAATGCTTGCAAATAGCTTAAGGCACTTTCAAGGGAAAGTGATTTTCTTTGAAAGGACAGCATTTAGAAAGTGAAGCAACACTCCATCCACTTCGCACAGTGAATTGAAGTGTTGGAACAGACTGCTTCTCTTTCATAGAAACGCATGTGAGTTTCTTGTGAATTCTTGCAAGTTGCTTAAGGCACTTTCAAAGGAAAGTGATTTTCTCTGAAAGGACAGCATTTAGAAAGTGAAGCAACACTCCATTCACTTCGCACAGTGAATTGAAGTGTTGGAACAGACTGCTTCTCTTTCAGAGAAACGCATGTGAGTTTTTTGTGAATGCTTGAAAGTAGTTTAAGGCACTTTCAAAGGAAAGTGATTTTCTCTGAAAGGACAGCATTTAGAAAGTGAAGCAACACTCCATTCACTTCGCACAGTGAATTGAAGTTTTGGAACAGACTGCTTCTCTTTCAGAGAAACGCATGTAAGTTTCTTCCTAATGCTTGCAAGTAGCTTACGGCACTTTCAATGGAAAGTGATTTTCTCTGAAAGGACAGCATTTAGAAAGTGAAGCAACACTCCATTCACTTCGCACAGTGAATTGAAGTGTTGGAACAGACTGCTTCTCTTTCAGAGAAACGCATGTGAGTTTCTTCCTAATGCTTGCAAGTAGCTTAAGGCACTTTCAAAGGAAAGTGATTTTCTCTGAAAGGACATCATTTAGAAAGTGAAGCAACACTCCATTCACTTCGCACAGTGAATTGAAGTGTTGGAACAGACTGCTTCTCTTTCAGAGAAATGCATGTGAGTTTCTGTTGAATGCTTGTAAGTAGCTTAAGGCACTTTCAAAGGAAAGTGATTTTCTCTGAAAGGACATAATTTAGAAAGTAAAGCAACGCTCCATTCACTTCGCACAGTGAATTGAAGTGTTGGAACAGACTGCTTCTCTTTCAGAGAAACGCATGTGAGTTTCTGTTGAATGCTTGTAAGTAGGTTAAGGCACTTTCAAAGGAAAGTGATTTTCTCTGAAAGGACAGCATTTAGAAAGTGAGGCAACACTCCATTCACTTCACACAGTGAATTGAAGTGCTGGAACAGACTGCTTCTCTTTCAGAGAAACGCATGTGAGTTTTTTATGAATGCTTGAAAGTAGTTAAGGCACTTTCAAAGGAAAGTGATTTTCTCTGAAAGGACAGCATTTAGAAAGTGAGGCAACACTCCATTCACTTCGCACAGTGAATTGAAGTGTTGGAACAGACTGCTTCTTTTTCAGAGAGACGCATGTGAGTTTCTGGTGAATGCTTGTAAGTAGCTTAAGGCACTTTCAAAGGAAAGTGATTTTCTCTGAAAGGACAGCATTTAGAAAGTGAGGCAACACACCATTCACTTCACACAGTGAATTGAAGTGCTGGAACAGACTCCTTCTCTTTCAGAGAAACGCATGTGAGTTTTTTATGAATGCTTGAAAGTAGTTAAGGCACTTTCAAAGGAAAGTGATTTTCTCTGAAAGGACAGCATTTAGAAAGTGAGGCAACACTCCATTCACTTCGCACAGTGAATTGAAGTGTTGGAACGGACTGCTTCTCTTTCAGAGAAACGCATGTGAGTTTCTTCCTAATGCTTGCAAGTAGCTTAAGGCACTTTCAAAGGAAAGTGATTTTCTCTGAAAGAACAGCATTTAGAAAGTGAAGCAACACTCCACTTCGCACAGTGAATTGAAGTGTTGGAACAGACTGCTTCTCTTTCAGAGAAACGCATGTGAGTTTCTGTTAAATGCTTGTAAGTAGCTTAAGGCACTTTCAAAGGAAAGTGATTTTCTCTGAAAGGACAGCATTTAGAAAGTGAGGCAACACTCTATTCACTTCACACAGTGAATTGAAGTGTTGGAACAGACTGCTTCTGTTTCAGAGAAACGCATGTGAGTTTCTTCCTAATGCTTGCAAGTAGCTTAAGGCACTATCAAAGGAAAGTGATTTTCTCTGAAAGGACAGCATTTAGAAAGTGAAGCAACACTCCATTCACTTCGCACAGTGAATTGAAGTGTTGGAACAGACTGCTTCTCTTTCAGAGAAACGCATGTGAGTTTTTTATGAATGCTTGAAAGTAGTTTAAGGCACTTTCAAAGGAAAGTGATTTTCTCTGAAACGACAGCATTTAGAAAGTGAGGCAACACTCCATTCACTTCGCACAGTGAATTGAAGTGTTGGAACCGACTGCTTCTCTTTCAGAGAAACGCATGTGAGTTTCTGGTGAATGCTTGTAAGTAGCTTAAGGCACTTTCAAAGGAAAGTGATTTTCTCTGAAAGGACAGCATTTAGAAAGTGAAGCAACACTCCATTCACTTCGTGCAGTGAATTGAAGTGTTGGAACAGAGTGCTTCTCTTTCATAGAAACGCCTTAGTATTTCTTGTGAATGCTTGCAAGTTGCTTAAGGTACTTTCAAAGGAAAGTGATTTTCTCTGAAAGGACATAATTTAGAAAGTGAAGCAACACTCCATTCACTTCGCACAGTGAATTGAAGTGTTGGAACAGACTGCTTCTCTTTCAGAGAAACGCATGTGAGTTTCTGGTGAATGCTTGTAAGTAGCTTAAGGCACTTTCAAAGGAAAGTGATTTTCTCTGAAAGGACAGCATTTAGAAAGTGAAGCAACACTCCATTCACTTCGCACAGTGAATTGAAGTGTTGGAACAGACTGCTTCTCTTTCAGAGAAACGCATGTGAGTTTCTGTTGAATGCTTGTAAGTAGCTTAAGGCACTTTCAAAGGAAAGTGATTTTTCTGAAAGGACAGCATATAGAAAGTGAGGCAACACTCCATTCACTTCACACAGTGAATTGAAGTGCTGGAACAGACTGCTTCTCTTTCAGAGAAACGCATGTGAGTTTTTTATGAATGCTTGAAAGTAGTTTAAGGCACTTTCAAAGGAAAGTGATTTTCTCTGAAAGGACAGCATTTAGAAAGTGAGGCAACACTCCATTCACTTCGCACAGTGAATTGAAGTGTTGGAACAGACTGCTTCTCTTTCAGAGAAACGCATGTGAGTTTCTTCCTAATGCTTGCAAGTAGCTTAAGGCACTTTCAAGGGAAAGTGATTTTCTTTGAAAGGACAGCATTTAGAAAGTGAAGCAACACTCCATCCACTTCGCACAGTGAATTGAAGTGTTGGAACAGACTGCTTCTCTTTCATAGAAACGCATGTGAGTTTCTTGTGAATTCTTGCAAGTTGCTTAAGGCACTTTCAAAGGAAAGTGATTTTCTCTGAAAGGACAGCATTTAGAAAGTGAAGCAACACTCCATTCACTTCGCACAGTGAATTGAAGTGTTGGAACAGACTGCTTCTCTTTCAGAGAAACGCATGTGAGTTTTTTGTGAATGCTTGAAAGTAGTTTAAGGCACTTTCAAAGGAAAGTGATTTTCTCTGAAAGGACAGCATTTAGAAAGTGAAGCAACACTCCATTCACTTCGCACAGTGAATTGAAGTTTTGGAACAGACTGCTTCTCTTTCAGAGAAACGCATGTAAGTTTCTTCCTAATGCTTGCAAGTAGCTTAAGGCACTTTCAATGGAAAGTGATTTTCTCTGAAAGGACAGCATTTAGAAAGTGAAGCAACACTCCATTCACTTCGCACAGGGAATGGAAGTGTTGGAACAGACTGCTTCTCTTTCAGAGAAACGCATGTGAGTTTCTTCCTAATGCTTGCAAGTAGCTTAAGGCACTTTCAAAGGAAAGTGATTTTCTCTGAAAGGACATCATTTAGAAAGTGAAGCAACACTCCATTCACTTCGCACAGTGAATTGAAGTGTTGGAACAGACTGCTTCTCTTTCAGAGAAATGCATGTGAGTTTCTGTTGAATGCTTGTAAGTAGCTTAAGGCACTTTCAAAGGAAAGTGATTTTCTCTGAAAGGACAGCATTTAGAAAGTGAGGCAACACTCTATTCACTTCACACAGTGAATTGAAGTGTTGGAACAGACTGCTTCTGTATCAGAGAAACGCATGTGAGTTTCTTCCTAATGCTTGCAAGTAGCTTAAGGCACTATCAAAGGAAAGTGATTTTCTCTGAAAGGACAGCATTTAGAAAGTGAAGCAACACTCCATTCACTTCGCACAGTGAATTGAAGTGTTGGAACAGACTGCTTCTCTTTCAGAGAAACGCATGTGAGTTTTTTATGAATGCTTGAAAGTAGTTTAAGGCACTTTCAAAGGAAAGTGATTTTCTCTGAAACGACAGCATTTAGAAAGTGAGGCAACACTCCATTCACTTCGCACAGTGAATTGAAGTGTTGGAACCGACTGCTTCTCTTTCAGAGAAACGCATGTGAGTTTCTGGTGAATGCTTGTAAGTAGCTTAAGGCACTTTCAAAGGAAAGTGATTTTCTCTGAAAGGACAGCATTTAGAAAGTGAAGCAACACTCCATTCACTTCGTGCAGTGAATTGAAGTGTTGGAACAGAGTGCTTCTCTATCATAGAAACGCCTTAGTGTTTCTTGTGAATGCTTGCAAGTTGCTTAAGGTACTTTCAAAGGAAAGTGATTTTCTCTGAAAGGACATAATTTAGAAAGTGAAGCAACACTCCATTCACTTCGCACAGTGAATTGAAGTGTTGGAACAGACTGCTTCTCTTTCAGAGAAACGCATGTGAGTTTCTGGTGAATGCTTGTAAGTAGCTTAAGGCACTTTCAAAGGAAAGTGATTTTCTCTGAAAGGACAGCATTTAGAAAGTGAAGCAACACTCCATTCACTTCGCACAGTGAATTGAAGTGTTGGAACAGACTGCTTCTCTTTCAGAGAAACGCATGTGAGTTTCTGTTGAATGCTTGTAAGTAGCTTAAGGCACTTTCAAAGGAAAGTGATTTTCTATGAAAGGACAGCATTTAGAAAGTGAGGCAACACTCCATTCACTTCACAAAGTGAATTGAAGTGCTGGAACAGACTGCTTCTCTTTCAGAGAAACGCATGTGAGTTTTTTATGAATGCTTGAAAGTAGTTTAAGGCACTTTCAAAGGAAAGTGATTTTCTCTGAAAGGACAGCATTTAGAAAGTGAGGCAACACTCCATTCACTTCGCACAGTGAATTGAAGTGTTGGAACAGACTGCTTCTCTTTCAGAGAAACGCATGTGAGTTTCTTCCTAATGCTTGCAAGTAGCTTAAGGCACTTTCAAGGGAAAGTGATTTTCTTTGAAAGGACAGCATGTAGAAAGTGAAGCAACACTCCATCCACTTCGCACAGTGAATTGAAGTGTTGGAACAGACTGCTTCTCTTTCATAGAAACGCATGTGAGTTTCTTGTGAATTCTTGCAAGTTGCTTAAGGCACTTTCAAAGGAAAGTGATTTTCTCTGAAAGGACAGCATTTAGAAAGTGAAGCAACACTCCATTCACTTCGCACAGTGAATTGAAGTGTTGGAACAGACTGCTTCTCTTTCAGAGAAACGCATGTGAGTTTTTTGTGAATGCTTGAAAGTAGTTTAAGGCACTTTCAAAGGAAAGTGATTTTCTCTGAAAGGACAGCATTTAGAAAGTGAAGCAACACTCCATTCACTTCGCACAGTGAATTGAAGTTTTGGAACAGACTGCTTCTCTTTCAGAGAAACGCATGTAAGTTTCTTCCTAATGCTTGCAAGTAGCTTAAGGCACTTTCAATGGAAAGTGATTTTCTCTGAAAGGACAGCATTTAGAAAGTGAAGCAACACTCCATTCACTTCACACAGTGAATTGAAGTGTTGGAACAGACTGCTTCTCTTTCAGAGAAACGCATGTGAGTTTCTTCCTAATGCTTGCAAGTAGCTTAAGGCACTTTCAAAGGAAAGTGATTTTCTCTGAAAGGACATCATTTAGAAAGTGAAGCAACACTCCATTCACTTCGCACAGTGAATTGAAGTGTTGGAACAGACTGCTTCTCTTTCAGAGAAATGCATGTGAGTTTCTGTTGAATGCTTGTAAGTAGCTTAAGGCACTTTCAAAGGAAAGTGATTTTCTCTGAAAGGACAGCATTTAGAAAGTGAGGCAACACTCTATTCACTTCACACAGTGAATTAAAGTGCTGGAACAGACTGCTTCTGTTTCAGAGAAACGCATGTGAGTCTTCCTAATGCTTGCAAGTAGCTTAAGGCACTATCAAAGGAAAGTGATTTTCTCTGAAAGGACAGCATTTAGAAAGTGAAGCAACACTCCATTCACTTCGCACAGTGAATTGAAGTGTTGGAACAGACTGCTTCTCTTTCAGAGAAACGCATGTGAGTTTTTTATGAATGCTTGAAAGTAGTTTAAGGCACTTTCAAAGGAAAGTGATTTTCTCTGAAACGACAGCATTTAGAAAGTGAGGCAACACTCCATTCACTTCGCACAGTGAATTGAAGTGTTGGAACCGACTGCTTCTCTTTCAGAGAAACGCATGTGAGTTTCTGGTGAATGCTTGTAAGGAGCTTAAGGCACTTTCAAAGGAAAGTGATTTTCTCTGAAAGGACAGCATTTAGAAAGTGAAGCAACACTCCATTCACTTCATGCAGTGAATTGAAGTGTTGGAACAGAGTGCTTCTCTTTCATAGAAACGCCTTAGTGTTTCTTGTGAATGCTTGCAAGTTGCTTAAGGTACTTTCAAAGGAAAGTGATTTTCTCTGAAAGGACATAATTTAGAAAGTGAAGCAACACTCCATTCACTTCGCACAGTGAATTGAAGTGTTGGAACAGACTGCTTCTCTTTCAGAGAAACGCATGTGAGTCTGGTGAATGCTTGTAAGTAGCTTAAGGCACTTTCAAAGGAAAGTGATTTTCTCTGAAAGGACAGCATTTAGAAAGTGAAGCAACACTCCATTCACTTCGCACAGTGAATTGAAGTGTTGGAACAGACTGCTTCTCTTTCAGAGAAACGCATGTGAGTTTCTGTTGAATGCTTGTAAGTAGCTTAAGGCACTTTCAAAGGAAAGTGATTTTCTATGAAAGGACAGCATTTAGAAAGTGAGGCAACACTCCATTCACTTCACACAGTGAATTGAAGTGCTGGAACAGACTGCTTCTCTTTCAGAGAAACGCATGTGAGTTTTTTATGAATGCTTGAAAGTAGTTTAAGGCACTTTCAAAGGAAAGTGATTTTCTCTGAAAGGACAGCATTTAGAAAGTGAGGCAACACTCCATTCACTTCGCACAGTGAATTGAAGTGTTGGAACAGACTGCTTCTCTTTCAGAGAAACGCATGTGAGTTTCTTCCTAATGCTTGCAAGTAGCTTAAGGCACTTTCAAGGGAAAGTGATTTTTTTTGAAAGGACAGCATTTAGAAAGTGAAGCAACACTCCATCCACTTCGCACAGTGAATTGAAGTGTTGGAACAGACTGCTTCTCTTTCATAGAAACGCATGTGAGTTTCTTGTGAATTCTTGCAAGTTGCTTAAGGCACTTTCAAAGGAAAGTGATTTTCTCTGAAAGGACAGCATTTAGAAAGTGAAGCAACACTCCATTCACTTCGCACAGTGAATTGAAGTGTTGGAACAGACTGCTTCTCTTTCAGAGAAACGCATGTGAGTTTTTTGTGAATGCTTGAAAGTAGTTTAAGGCACTTTCAAAGGAAAGTGATTTTCTCTGAAAGGACAGCATTTAGAAAGTGAAGCAACACTCCATTCACTTCGCACAGTGAATTGAAGTTTTGGAACAGACTGCTTCTCTTTCAGAGAAACGCATGTAAGTTTCTTCCTAATGCTTGCAAGTAGCTTACGGCACTTTCAATGGAAAGTGATTTTCTCTGAAAGGACAGCATTTAGAAAGTGAAGCAACACTCCATTCACTTCGCACAGTGAATTGAAGTGTTGGAACAGACTGCTTCTCTTTCAGAGAAACGCATGTGAGTTTCTTCCTAATGCTTGCAAGTAGCTTAAGGCACTTTCAAAGGAAAGTGATTTTCTCTGAAAGGACATCATTTAGAATGTGAAGCAACACTCCATTCACTTCGCACAGTGAATTGAAGTGTTGGAACAGACTGCTTCTCTTTCAGAGAAATGCATGTGAGTTTCTGTTGAATGCTTGTAAGTAGCTTAAGGCACTTTCAAAGGAAAGTGATTTTCTCTGAAAGGACAGCATTTAGAAAGTGAAGCAACACTCCAATCACTTCACACAGTGAATTGAAGTGTTGGAACAGACTGCTTCTCTTTCAGAGAAACGCATGTGAGTTTCTGTTAAATGCTTGTAAGTAGCTTAAGGCACTTTCAAAGGAAAGTGATTTTCTCTGAAAGGACAGCATTTAGAAAGTGAGGCAACACTCTATTCACTTCACACAGTGAATTGAAGTGTTGGAACAGACTGCTTCTCTTTCAGAGAAACGCATGTGAGTTTTTTCCTAATGCTTGCAAGTAGCTTAAGGCACTATCAAAGGAAAGTGATTTTCTCTGAAAGGACAGCATTTAGAAAGTGAAGCAACACTCCATTCACTTCGCACAGTGAATTGAAGTGTTGGAACAGACTGCTTCTCTTTCAGAGAAACGCATGTGAGTTTTTTATGAATGCTTGAAAGTAGTTTAAGGCACTTTCAAAGGAAAGTGATTTTCTCTGAAAGGACAGCATTTAGAAAGTGAAGCAACACTCCATTCACTTCGCACAGTGAATTGAAGTGTTGGAACAGACTGCTTCTCTTTCAGAGAAACGCATGTGAGTTTTTTATGAATGCTTGAAAGTAGTTTAAGGCACTTTCAAAGGAAAGTGATTTTCTCTGAAACGACAGCATTTAGAAAGTGAGGCAACACTCCATTCACTTCGCACAGTGAATTGAAGTGTTGGAAACGACTGCTTCTCTTTCAGAGAAACGCATGTGAGTTTCTGGTGAATGCTTGTAAGGAGCTTAAGGCACTTTCAAAGGAAAGTGATTTTCTCTGAAAGGACAGCATTTAGAAAGTGAAGCAACACTCCATTCACTTCCCACAGTGAATTGAAGTGTTGGAGCAGAGTGCTTCTCTTTCATAGAAACGCCTTAGTGTTTCTTGTGAATGCTTGCAAGTTGCTTAAGGCACTTTCAAAGGAAAGTGATTTTCTCTGAAAGGACATAATTTAGAAAGTAAAGCAACGCTCCATTCACTTCGCACAGTGAATTGAAGTGTTGGAACAGACTGCTTCTCTTTCAGAGAAACGCATGTGAGTTTCTGTTGAATGCTTGTAAGTAGGTTAAGGCACTTTCAAAGGAAAGTGATTTTCTCTGAAAGGACAGCATTTAGAAAGTGAGGCAACACTCCATTCACTTCACACAGTGAATTGAAGTGCTGGAACAGACTGCTTCTCTTTCAGAGAAACGCATGTGAGTTTTTTATGAATGCTTGAAAGTAGTTAAGGCACTTTCAAAGGAAAGTGATTTTCTCTGAAAGGACAGCATTTAGAAAGTGAGGCAACACTCCATTCACTTCGCACAGTGAATTGAAGTGTTGGAACAGACTGCTTCTTTTTCAGAGAGACGCATGTGAGTTTCTGGTGAATGCTTGTAAGTAGCTTAAGGCACTTTCAAAGGAAAGTGATTTTCTCTGAAAGGACAGCATTTAGAAAGTGAGGCAACACACCATTCACTTCACACAGTGAATTGAAGTGCTGGAACAGACTGCTTCTCTTTCAGAGAAACGCATGTGAGTTTTTTATGAATGCTTGAAAGTAGTTAAGGCACTTTCAAAGGAAAGTGATTTTCTCTGAAAGGACAGCATTTAGAAAGTGAGGCAACACTCCATTCACTTCGCACAGTGAATTGAAGTGTTGGAACGGACTGCTTCTCTTTCAGAGAAACGCATGTGAGTTTCTTCCTAATGCTTGCAAGTAGCTTAAGGCACTTTCAAAGGAAAGTGATTTTCTCTGAAAGAACAGCATTTAGAAAGTGAAGCAACACTCCACTTCGCACAGTGAATTGAAGTGTTGGAACAGACTGCTTCTCTTTCAGAGAAACGCATGTGAGTTTCTGTTAAATGCTTGTAAGTAGCTTAAGGCACTTTCAAAGGAAAGTGATTTTCTCTGAAAGGACAGCATTTAGAAAGTGAGGCAAAACTCTATTCACTTCACACAGTGAATTGAAGTGTTGGAACAGACTGCTTCTGTTTCAGAGAAACGCATGTGAGTTTCTTCCTAATGCTTGCAAGTAGCTTAAGGCACTATCAAAGGAAAGTGATTTTCTCTGAAAGGACAGCATTTAGAAAGTGAAGCAACACTCCATTCACTTCGCACAGTGAATTGAAGTGTTGGAACAGACTGCTTCTCTTTCAGAGAAACGCATGTGAGTTTTTTATGAATGCTTGAAAGTAGTTTAAGGCACTTTCAAAGGAAAGTGATTTTCTCTGAAACGACAGCATTTAGAAAGTGAGGCAACACTACATTCACTTCGCACAGTGAATTGAAGTGTTGGAACCGACTGCTTCTCTTTCAGAGAAACGCATGTGAGTTTCTGGTGAATGCTTGTAAGTAGCTTAAGGCACTTTCAAAGGAAAGTGATTTTCTCTGAAAGGACAGCATTTAGAAAGTGAAGCAACACTCCATTCACTTCGTGCAGTGAATTGAAGTGTTGGAACAGAGTGCTTCTCTTTCATAGAAACGCCTTAGTGTTTCTTGTGAATGCTTGCAAGTTGCTTAAGGTACTTTCAAAGGAAAGTGATTTTCTCTGAAAGGACATAATTTAGAAAGTGAAGCAACACTCCATTCACTTCGCACAGTGAATTGAAGTGTTGGAACAGACTGCTTCTCTTTCAGAGAAACGCATGTGAGTTTCTGTTGAATGCTTGTAAGTAGCTTAAGGCACTTTCAAAGGAAAGTGATTTTCTCTGAAAGGACAGCATTTAGAAAGTGAAGCAACACTCCATTCACTTCGCACAGTGAATTGAAGTGTTGGAACAGACTGCTTCTCTTTCAGAGAAACGCATGTGAGTTTCTGTTGAATGCTTGTAAGTAGCTTAAGGCACTTTCAAAGGAAAGTGATTTTCTCTGAAAGGACAGCATATAGAAAGTGAGGCAACACTCCATTCACTTCACACAGTGAATTGAAGTGCTGGAACAGACTGCTTCTCTTTCAGAGAAACGCATGTGAGTTTTTTATGAATGCTTGAAAGTAGTTTAAGGCACTTTCAAAGGAAAGTGATTTTCTCTGAAAGGACAGCATTTAGAAAGTGAGGCAACACTCCATTCACTTCGCACAGTGAATTGAAGTGTTGGAACAGACTGCTTCTCTTTCAGAGAAACGCATGTGAGTTTCTTCCTAATGCTTGCAAGTAGCTTAAGGCACTTTCAAGGGAAAGTGATTTTCTTTGAAAGGACAGCATTTAGAAAGTGAAGCAACACTCCATCCACTTCGCACAGTGAATTGAAGTGTTGGAACAGACTGTTTCTCTTTCATAGAAACGCATGTGAGTTTCTTGTGAATTCTTGCAAGTTGCTTAAGGCACTTTCAAAGGAAAGTGATTTTCTCTGAAAGGACAGCATTTAGAAAGTGAAGCAACACTCCATTCACTTCGCACAGTGAATTGAAGTGTTGGAACAGACGGCTTCTCTTTCAGAGAAACGCATGTGAGTTTTTTGTGAATGCTTGAAAGTAGTTTAAGGCACTTTCAAAGGAAAGTGATTTTCTCTGAAAGGACAGCATTTAGAAAGTGAAGCAACACTCCATTCACTTCGCACAGTGAATTGAAGTTTTGGAACAGACTGCTTCTCTTTCAGAGAAACGCATGTAAGTTTCTTCCTAATGCTTGCAAGTAGCTTAAGGCACTTTCAATGGAAAGTGATTTTCTCTGAAAGGACAGCATTTAGAAAGTGAAGCAACACTCCATTCACTTCGCACAGTGAATTGAAGTGTTGGAACAGACTGCTTCTCTTTCAGAGAAACGCATGTGAGTTTCTTCCTAATGCTTGCAAGTAGCTTAAGGCACTTTCAAAGGAAAGTGATTTTCTCTGAAAGGACATCATTTAGAAAGTGAAGCAACACTCCATTCACTTCGCACAGTGAATTGAAGTGTTGGAACAGACTGCTTCTCTTTCAGAGAAATGCATGTGAGTTTCTGTTGAATGCTTGTAAGTAGCTTAAGGCACTTTCAAAGGAAAGTGATTTTCTCTGAAAGGACAGCATTTAGAAAGTGAGGCAACACTCTATTCACTTCACACAGTGAATTGAAGTGTTGGAACAGACTGCTTCTGTTTCAGAGAAACGCATGTGAGTTTCTTCCTAATGCTTGCAAGTAGCTTAAGGCACTATCAAAGGAAAGTGATTTTCTCTGAAAGGACAGCATTTAGAAAGTGAAGCAACACTCCATTCACTTCGCACAGTGAATTGAAGTGTTGGAACAGACTGCTTCTCTTTCAGAGAAACGCATGTGAGTTTTTTATGAATGCTTGAAAGTAGTTTAAGGCACTTTCAAAGGAAAGTGATTTTCTCTGAAACGAAAGCATTTAGAAAGTGAGGCAACACTCCATTCACTTCGCACAGTGAATTGAAGTGTTGGAACCGACTGCTTCTCTTTCAGAGAAACGCATGTGAGTTTCTGGTGAATGCTTGTAAGTAGCTTAAGGCACTTTCAAAGGAAAGTGATTTTCTCTGAAAGGACAGCATTTAGAAAGTGAAGCAACACTCCATTCACTTCGTGCAGTGAATTGAAGTGTTGGAACAGAGTGCTTCTCTTTCATAGAAACGCCTTAGTGTTTCTTGTGAATGCTTGCAAGTTGCTTAAGGTACTTTCAAAGGAAAGTGATTTTCTCTGAAAGGACATAATTTAGAAAGTGAAGCAACACTCCATTCACTTCGCACAGTGAATTGAAGTGTTGGAACAGACTGCTTCTCTTTCAGAGAAACGCATGTGAGTTTCTGGTGAATGCTTGTAAGTAGCTTAAGGCACTTTCAAAGGAAAGTGATTTTCTCTGAAAGGACAGCATTTAGAAAGTGAAGCAACACTCCATTCACTTCGCACAGTGAATTGAAGTGTTGGAACAGACAGCTTCTCTTTCAGAGAAACGCATGTGAGTTTCTGTTGAATGCTTGTAAGTAGCTTAAGGCACTTTCAAAGGAAAGTGATTTTCTCTGAAAGGACAGCATTTAGAAAGTGAGGCAACACTCCATTCACTTCACAAAGTGAATTGAAGTGCTGGAACAGACTGCTTCTCTTTCAGAGAAACGCATGTGAGTTTTTTATGAATGCTTGAAAGTAGTTTAAGGCACTTTCAAAGGAAAGTGATTTTCTCTGAAAGGACAGCATTTAGAAAGTGAGGCAACACTCCATTCACTTCGCACAGTGAATTGAAGTGTTGGAACAGACTGCTTCTCTTTCAGAGAAATGCATGTGAGTTTCTTCCTAATGCTTGCAAATAGCTTAAGGCACTTTCAAGGGAAAGTGATTTTCTTTGAAAGGACAGCATTTAGAAAGTGAAGCAACACTCCATCCACTTCGCACAGTGAATTGAAGTGTTGGAACAGACTGCTTCTCTTTCATAGAAACGCATGTGAGTTTCTTGTGAATTCTTGCAAGTTGCTTAAGGCACTTTCAAAGGAAAGTGATTTTCTCTGAAAGGACAGCATTTAGAAAGTGAAGCAACACTCCATTCACTTCGCACAGTGAATTGAAGTGTTGGAACAGACTGCTTCTCTTTCAGAGAAACGCATGTGAGTTTTTTGTGAATGCTTGAAAGTAGTTTAAGGCACTTTCAAAGGAAAGTGATTTTCTCTGAAAGGACAGCATTTAGAAAGTGAAGCAACACTCCATTCACTTCGCACAGTGAATTGAAGTTTTGGAACAGACTGCTTCTCTTTCAGAGAAACGCATGTAAGTTTCTTCCTAATGCTTGCAAGTAGCTTACGGCACTTTCAATGGAAAGTGATTTTCTCTGAAAGGACAGCATTTAGAAAGTGAAGCAACACTCCATTCACTTCGCACAGTGAATTGAAGTGTTGGAACAGACTGCTTCTCTTTCAGAGAAACGCATGTGAGTTTCTTCCTAATGCTTGCAAGTAGCTTAAGGCACTTTCAAAGGAAAGTGATTTTCTCTGAAAGGACATCATTTAGAAAGTGAAGCAACACTCCATTCACTTCGCACAGTGAATTGAAGTGTTGGAACAGACTGCTTCTCTTTCAGAGAAATGCATGTGAGTTTCTGTTGAATGCTTGTAAGTAGCTTAAGGCACTTTCAAAGGAAAGTGATTTTCTCTGAAAGGACAGCATTTAGAAAGTGAAGCAACACTCCAATCACTTCACACAGTGAATTGAAGTGTTGGAACAGACTGCTTCTCTTTCAGAGAAACGCATGTGAGTTTCTGTTAAATGCTTGTAAGTAGCTTAAGGCACTTTCAAAGGAAAGTGATTTTCTCTGAAAGGACAGCATTTAGAAAGTGAGGCAACACTCTATTCACTTCACACAGTGAATTGAAGTGTTGGAACAGACTGCTTCTCTTTCAGAGAAACGCATGTGAGTTTTTTCCTAATGCTTGCAAGTAGCTTAAGGCACTATCAAAGGAAAGTGATTTTCTCTGAAAGGACAGCATTTAGAAAGTGAAGCAACACTCCATTCACTTCGCACAGTGAATTGAAGTGTTGGAACAGACTGCTTCTCTTTCAGAGAAACGCATGTGAGTTTTTTATGAATGCTTGAAAGTAGTTTAAGGCACTTTCAAAGGAAAGTGATTTTCTCTGAAAGGCAGCATTTAGAAAGTGAAGCAACACTCCATTCACTTCGCACAGTGAATTGAAGTGTTGGAACAGACTGCTTCTCTTTCAGAGAAACGCATGTGAGTTTTTTATGAATGCTTGAAAGTAGTTTAAGGCACTTTCAAAGGAAAGTGATTTTCTCTGAAACGACAGCATTTAGAAAGTGAGGCAACACTCCATTCACTTCGCACAGTGAATTGAAGTGTTGGAAACGACTGCTTCTCTTTCAGAGAAACGCATGTGAGTTTCTGGTGAATGCTTGTAAGGAGCTTAAGGCACTTTCAAAGGAAAGTGATTTTCTCTGAAAGGACAGCATTTAGAAAGTGAAGCAACACTCCATTCACTTCCCACAGTGAATTGAAGTGTTGGAGCAGAGTGCTTCTCTTTCATAGAAACGCCTTAGTGTTTCTTGTGAATGCTTGCAAGTTGCTTAAGGCACTTTCAAAGGAAAGTGATTTTCTCTGAAAGGACATAATTTAGAAAGTAAAGCAACGCTCCATTCACTTCGCACAGTGAATTGAAGTGTTGGAACAGACTGCTTCTCTTTCAGAGAAACGCATGTGAGTTTCTGTTGAATGCTTGTAAGTAGGTTAAGGCACTTTCAAAGGAAAGTGATTTTCTCTGAAAGGACAGCATTTAGAAAGTGAGGCAACACTCCATTCACTTCACACAGTGAATTGAAGTGCTGGAACAGACTGCTTCTCTTTCAGAGAAACGCATGTGAGTTTTTTATGAATGCTTGAAAGTAGTTAAGGCACTTTCAAAGGAAAGTGATTTTCTCTGAAAGGACAGCATTTAGAAAGTGAGGCAACACTCCATTCACTTCGCACAGTGAATTGAAGTGTTGGAACAGACTGCTTCTTTTTCAGAGAGACACATGTGAGTTTCTGGTGAATGCTTGTAAGTAGCTTAAGGCACTTTCAAAGGAAAGTGATTTTCTCTGAAAGGACAGCATTTAGAAAGTGAGGCAACACACCATTCACTTCACTCAGTGAATTGAAGTGCTGGAACAGACTGCTTCTCTTTCAGAGAAACGCATGTGAGTTTTTTATGAATGCTTGAAAGTAGTTAAGGCACTTTCAAAGGAAAGTGATTTTCTCTGAAAGGACAGCATTTAGAAAGTGAGGCAACACTCCATTCACTTCGCACAGTGAATTGAAGTGTTGGAACGGACTGCTTCTCTTTCAGAGAAACGCATGTGAGTTTCTTCCTAATGCTTGCAAGTAGCTTAAGGCACTTTCAAAGGAAAGTGATTTTCTCTGAAAGAACAGCATTTAGAAAGTGAAGCAACACTCCACTTCGCACAGTGAATTGAAGTGTTGGAACAGACTGCTTCTCTTTCAGAGAAACGCATGTGAGTTTCTGTTAAATGCTTGTAAGTAGCTTAAGGCACTTTCAAAGGAAAGTGATTTTCTCTGAAAGGACAGCATTTAGAAAGTGAGGCAACACTCTATTCACTTCACACAGTGAATTGAAGTGTTGGAACAGACTGCTTCTGTTTCAGAGAAACGCATGTGAGTTTCTTCCTAATGCTTGCAAGTAGCTTAAGGCACTATCAAAGGAAAGTGATTTTCTCTGAAAGGACAGCATTTAGAAAGTGAAGCAACACTCCATTCACTTCGCACAGTGAATTGAAGTGTTGGAACAGACTGCTTCTCTTTCAGAGAAACGCATGTGAGTTTTTTATGAATGCTTGAAAGTAGTTTAAGGCACTTTCAAAGGAAAGTGATTTTCTCTGAAACGACAGCATTTAGAAAGTGAGGCAACACTCCATTCACTTCGCACAGTGAATTGAAGTGTTGGAACCGACTGCTTCTCTTTCAGAGAAACGCATGTGAGTTTCTGGTGAATGCTTGTAAGTAGCTTAAGGCACTTTCAAAGGAAAGTGATTTTCTCTGAAAGGACAGCATTTAGAAAGTGAAGCAACACTCCATTCACTTCGTGCAGTGAATTGAAGTGTTGGAACAGAGTGCTTCTCTTTCATAGAAACGCCTTAGTGTTTCTTGTGAATGCTTGCAAGTTGCTTAAGGTACTTTCAAAGGAAAGTGATTTTCTCTGAAAGGACATAATTTAGAAAGTGAAGCAACACTCCATTCACTTCGCACAGTGAATTGAAGTGTTGGAACAGACTGCTTCTCTTTCAGAGAAATGCATGTGAGTTTCTGTTGAATGCTTGTAAGTAGCTTAAGGCACTTTCAAAGGAAAGTGATTTTCTCTGAAAGGACAGCATTTAGAAAGTGAAGCAACACTCCATTCACTTCGCACAGTGAATTGAAGTGTTGGAACAGACTGCTTCTCTTTCAGAGAAACGCATGTGAGTTTCTGTTGAATGCTTGTAAGTAGCTTAAGGCACTTTCAAAGGAAAGTGATTTTCTCTGAAAGGACAGCATATAGAAAGTGAGGCAACACTCCATTCACTTCACACAGTGAATTGAAGTGCTGGAACAGACTGCTTCTCTTTCAGAGAAACGCATGTGAGTTTTTTATGAATGCTTGAAAGTAGTTTAAGGCACTTTCAAAGGAAAGTGATTTTCTCTGAAAGGACAGCATTTAGAAAGTGAGGCAACACTCCATTCACTTCGCACAGTGAATTGAAGTGTTGGAACAGACTGCTTCTCTTTCAGAGAAACGCATGTGAGTTTCTTCCTAATGCTTGCAAGTAGCTTAAGGCACTTTCAAGGGAAAGTGATTTTCTTTGAAAGGACAGCATTTAGAAAGTGAAGCAACACTCCATCCACTTCGCACAGTGAATTGAAGTGTTGGAACAGACTGCTTCTCTTTCATAGAAACGCATGTGAGTTTCTTGTGAATTCTTGCAAGTTGCTTAAGGCACTTTCAAAGGAAAGTGATTTTCTCTGAAAGGACAGCATTTAGAAAGTGAAGCAACACTCCATTCACTTCGCACAGTGAATTGAAGTGTTGGAACAGACTGCTTCTCTTTCAGAGAAACGCATGTGAGTTTTTTGTGAATGCTTGAAAGTAGTTTAAGGCACTTTCAAAGGAAAGTGATTTTCTCTGAAAGGACAGCATTTAGAAAGTGAAGCAACACTCCATTCACTTCGCACAGTGAATTGAAGTTTTGGAACAGACTGCTTCTCTTTCAGAGAAACGCATGTAAGTTTCTTCCTAATGCTTGCAAGTAGCTTACGGCACTTTCAATGGAAAGTGATTTTCTCTGAAAGGACAGCATTTAGAAAGTGAAGCAACACTCCATTCACTTCGCACAGTGAATTGAAGTGTTGGAACAGACTGCTTCTCTTTCAGAGAAACGCATGTGAGTTTCTTCCTAATGCTTGCAAGTAGCTTAAGGCACTTTCAAAGGAAAGTGATTTTCTCTGAAAGGACATCATTTAGAAAGTGAAGCAACACTCCATTCACTTCGCACAGTGAATTGAAGTGTTGGAACAGACTGCTTCTCTTTCAGAGAAATGCATGTGAGTTTCTGTTGAATGCTTGTAAGTAGCTTAAGGCACTTTCAAAGGAAAGTGATTTTCTCTGAAAGGACAGCATTTAGAAAGTGAAGCAACACTCCAATCACTTCACACAGTGAATTGAAGTGTTGGAACAGACTGCTTCTCTTTCAGAGAAACGCATGTGAGTTTCTGTTAAATGCTTGTAAGTAGCTTAAGGCACTTTCAAAGGAAAGTGATTTTCTCTGAAAGGACAGCATTTAGAAAGTGAGGCAACACTCTATTCACTTCACACAGTGAATTGAAGTGTTGGAACAGACTGCTTCTCTTTCAGAGAAACGCATGTGAGTTTTTTCCTAATGCTTGCAAGTAGCTTAAGGCACTATCAAAGGAAAGTGATTTTCTCTGAAAGGACAGCATTTAGAAAGTGAAGCAACACTCCATTCACTTCGCACAGTGAATTGAAGTGTTGGAACAGACTGCTTCTCTTTCAGAGAAACGCATGTGAGTTTTTTATGAATGCTTGAAAGTAGTTTAAGGCACTTTCAAAGGAAAGTGATTTTCTCTGAAAGGCAGCATTTAGAAAGTGAAGCAACACTCCATTCACTTCGCACAGTGAATTGAAGTGTTGGAAACGACTGCTTCTCTTTCAGAGAAACGCATGTGAGTTTCTGGTGAATGCTTGTAAGGAGCTTAAGGCACTTTCAAAGGAAAGTGATTTTCTCTGAAAGGACAGCATTTAGAAAGTGAAGCAACACTCCATTCACTTCCCACAGTGAATTGAAGTGTTGGAGCAGAGTGCTTCTCTTTCATAGAAACGCCTTAGTGTTTCTTGTGAATGCTTGCAAGTTGCTTAAGGCACTTTCAAAGGAAAGTGATTTTCTCTGAAAGGACATAATTTAGAAAGTAAAGCAACGCTCCATTCACTTCGCACAGTGAATTGAAGTGTTGGAACAGACTGCTTCTCTTTCAGAGAAACGCATGTGAGTTTCTGTTGAATGCTTGTAAGTAGGTTAAGGCACTTTCAAAGGAAAGTGATTTTCTCTGAAAGGACAGCATTTAGAAAGTGAGGCAACACTCCATTCACTTCACACAGTGAATTGAAGTGCTGGAACAGACTGCTTCTCTTTCAGAGAAACGCATGTGAGTTTTTTATGAATGCTTGAAAGTAGTTAAGGCACTTTCAAAGGAAAGTGATTTTCTCTGAAAGGACAGCATTTAGAAAGTGAGGCAACACTCCATTCACTTCGCACAGTGAATTGAAGTGTTGGAACAGACTGCTTCTTTTTCAGAGAGACACATGTGAGTTTCTGGTGAATGCTTGTAAGTAGCTTAAGGCACTTTCAAAGGAAAGTGATTTTCTCTGAAAGGACAGCATTTAGAAAGTGAGGCAACACACCATTCACTTCACACAGTGAATTGAAGTGCTGGAACAGACTGCTTCTCTTTCAGAGAAACGCATGTGAGTTTTTTATGAATGCTTGAAAGTAGTTAAGGCACTTTCAAAGGAAAGTGATTTTCTCTGAAAGGACAGCATTTAGAAAGTGAGGCAACACTCCATTCACTTCGCACAGTGAATTGAAGTGTTGGAACGGACTGCTTCTCTTTCAGAGAAACGCATGTGAGTTTCTTCCTAATGCTTGCAAGTAGCTTAAGGCACTTTCAAAGGAAAGTGATTTTCTCTGAAAGAACAGCATTTAGAAAGTGAAGCAACACTCCACTTCGCACAGTGAATTGAAGTGTTGGAACAGACTGCTTCTCTTTCAGAGAAACGCATGTGAGTTTCTGTTAAATGCTTGTAAGTAGCTTAAGGCACTTTCAAAGGAAAGTGATTTTCTCTGAAAGGACAGCATTTAGAAAGTGAGGCAACACTCTATTCACTTCACACAGTGAATTGAAGTGTTGGAACAGACTGCTTCTGTTTCAGAGAAACGCATGTGAGTTTCTTCCTAATGCTTGCAAGTAGCTTAAGGCACTATCAAAGGAAAGTGATTTTCTCTGAAAGGACAGCATTTAGAAAGTGAAGCAACACTCCATTCACTTCGCACAGTGAATTGAAGTGTTGGAACAGACTGCTTCTCTTTCAGAGAAACGCATGTGAGTTTTTTATGAATGCTTGAAAGTAGTTTAAGGCACTTTCAAAGGAAAGTGATTTTCTCTGAAACGACAGCATTTAGAAAGTGAGGCAACACTCCATTCACTTCGCACAGTGAATTGAAGTGTTGGAACCGACTGCTTCTCTTTCAGAGAAACGCATGTGAGTTTCTGGTGAATGCTTGTAAGTAGCTTAAGGCACTTTCAAAGGAAAGTGATTTTCTCTGAAAGGACAGCATTTAGAAAGTGAAGCAACACTCCATTCACTTCGTGCAGTGAATTGAAGTGTTGGAACAGAGTGCTTCTCTTTCATAGAAACGCCTTAGTGTTTCTTGTGAATGCTTGCAAGTTGCTTAAGGTACTTTCAAAGGAAAGTGATTTTCTCTGAAAGGACATAATTTAGAAAGTGAAGCAACACTCCATTCACTTCGCACAGTGAATTGAAGTGTTGGAACAGACTGCTTCTCTTTCAGAGAAACGCATGTGAGTTTCTGGTGAATGCTTGTAAGTAGCTTAAGGCACTTTCAAAGGAAAGTGATTTTCTCTGAAAGGACAGCATTTAGAAAGTGAAGCAACACTCCATTCACTTCGCACAGTGAATTGAAGTGTTGGAACAGACTGCTTCTCTTTCAGAGAAACGCATGTGAGTTTCTGTTGAATGCTTGTAAGTAGCTTAAGGCACTTTCAAAGGAAAGTGATTTTCTCTGAAAGGACAGCATATAGAAAGTGAGGCAACACTCCATTCACTTCACACAGTGAATTGAAGTGCTGGAACAGACTGCTTCTCTTTCAGAGAAACGCATGTGAGTTTTTTATGAATGCTTGAAAGTAGTTTAAGGCACTTTCAAAGGAAAGTGATTTTCTCTGAAAGGACAGCATTTAGAAAGTGAGGCAACACTCCATTCACTTCGCACAGTGAATTGAAGTGTTGGAACAGACTGCTTCTCTTTCAGAGAAACGCATGTGAGTTTCTTCCTAATGCTTGCAAGTAGCTTAAGGCACTTTCAAGGGAAAGTGATTTTCTTTGAAAGGACAGCATTTAGAAAGTGAAGCAACACTCCATCCACTTCGCACAGTGAATTGAAGTGTTGGAACAGACTGCTTCTCTTTCATAGAAACGCATGTGAGTTTCTTGTGAATTCTTGCAAGTTGCTTAAGGCACTTTCAAAGGAAAGTGATTTTCTCTGAAAGGACAGCATTTAGAAAGTGAAGCAACACTCCATTCACTTCGCACAGTGAATTGAAGTGTTGGAACAGACTGCTTCTCTTTCAGAGAAACGCATGTGAGTTTTTTGTGAATGCTTGAAAGTAGTTTAAGGCACTTTCAAAGGAAAGTGATTTTCTCTGAAAGGACAGCATTTAGAAAGTGAAGCAACACTCCATTCACTTCGCACAGTGAATTGAAGTTTTGGAACAGACTGCTTCTCTTTCAGAGAAACGCATGTAAGTTTCTTCCTAATGCTTGCAAGTAGCTTAAGGCACTTTCAATGGAAAGTGATTTTCTCTGAAAGGACAGCATTTAGAAAGTGAAGCAACACTCCATTCACTTCGCACAGTGAATTGAAGTGTTGGAACAGACTGCTTCTCTTTCAGAGAAACGCATGTGAGTTTCTTCCTAATGCTTGCAAGTAGCTTAAGGCACTTTCAAAGGAAAGTGATTTTCTCTGAAAGGACATCATTTAGAAAGTGAAGCAACACTCCATTCACTTCGCACAGTGAATTGAAGTGTTGGAACAGACTGCTTCTCTTTCAGAGAAATGCATGTGAGTTTCTGTTGAATGCTTGTAAGTAGCTTAAGGCACTTTCAAAGGAAAGTGATTTTCTCTGAAAGGACAGCATTTAGAAAGTGAGGCAACACTCTATTCACTTCACACAGTGAATTGAAGTGTTGGAACAGACTGCTTCTGTTTCAGAGAAACGCATGTGAGTTTCTTCCTAATGCTTGCAAGTAGCTTAAGGCACTATCAAAGGAAAGTGATTTTCTCTGAAAGGACAGCATTTAGAAAGTGAAGCAACACTCCATTCACTTCGCACAGTGAATTGAAGTGTTGGAACAGACTGCTTCTCTTTCAGAGAAACGCATGTGAGTTTTTTATGAATGCTTGAAAGTAGTTTAAGGCACTTTCAAAGGAAAGTGATTTTCTCTGAAACGAAAGCATTTAGAAAGTGAGGCAACACTCCATTCACTTCGCACAGTGAATTGAAGTGTTGGAACCGACTGCTTCTCTTTCAGAGAAACGCATGTGAGTGTCTGGTGAATGCTTGTAAGTAGCTTAAGGCACTTTCAAAGGAAAGTGATTTTCTCTGAAAGGACAGCATTTAGAAAGTGAAGCAACACTCCATTCACTTCGTGCAGTGAATTGAAGTGTTGGAACAGAGTGCTTCTCTTTCATAGAAACGCCTTAGTGTTTCTTGTGAATGCTTGCAAGTTGCTTAAGGTACTTTCAAAGGAAAGTGATTTTCTCTGAAAGGACATAATTTAGAAAGTGAAGCAACACTCCATTCACTTCGCACAGTGAATTGAAGTGTTGGAACAGACTGCTTCTCTTTCAGAGAAACGCATGTGAGTTTCTGGTGAATGCTTGTAAGTAGCTTAAGGCACTTTCAAAGGAAAGTGATTTTCTCTGAAAGGACAGCATTTAGAAAGTGAAGCAACACTCCATTCACTTCGGACAGTGTATTGAAGTGTTGGAACAGACTGCTTCTCTTTCAGAGAAACGCATGTGAGTTTCTTCCTAATGCTTGCAAGTAGCTTAAGGCACTTTCAAGGGAAAGTGATTTTCTTTGAAAGGACAGCATTTAGAAAGTGAAGCAACACTCCATCCACTTCGCACAGTGAATTGAAGTGTTGGAACAGACTGCTTCTCTTTCATAGAAACGCATGTGAGTTTCTTGTGAATTCTTGCAAGTTGCTTAAGGCACTTTCAAAGGAAAGTGATTTTCTCTGAAAGGACAGCATTTAGAAAGTGAAGCAACACTCCATTCACTTCGCACAGTGAATTGAAGTGTTGGAACAGACTGCTTCTCTTTCAGAGAAACGCATGTGAGTTTTTTGTGAATGCTTGAAAGTAGTTTAAGGCACTTTCAAAGGAAAGTGATTTTCTCTGAAAGGACAGCATTTAGAAAGTGAAGCAACACTCCATTCACTTCGCACAGTGAATTGAAGTTTTGGAACAGACTGCTTCTCTTTCAGAGAAACGCATGTAAGTTTCTTCCTAATGCTTGCAAGTAGCTTAAGGCACTTTCAATGGAAAGTGATTTTCTCTGAAAGGACAGCATTTAGAAAGTGAAGCAACACTCCATTCACTTCACACAGTGAATTGAAGTGTTGGAACAGACTGCTTCTCTTTCAGAGAAACGCATGTGAGTTTCTTCCTAATGCTTGCAAGTAGCTTAAGGCACTTTCAAAGGAAAGTGATTTTCTCTGAAAGGACATCATTTAGAAAGTGAAGCAACACTCCATTCACTTCGCACAATGAATTCAAGTGTTGGAACAGACTGCTTCTCTTTCAGAGAAATGCATGTGAGTTTCTGTTGAATGCTTGTAAGTAGCTTAAGGCACTTTCAAAGGAAAGTGATTTTCTCTGAAAGGACAGCATTTAGAAAGTGAGGCAACACTCTATTCACTTCACACAGTGAATTAAAGTGCTGGAACAGACTGCTTCTGTTTCAGAGAAACGCATGTGAGTTTCTTCCTAATGCTTGCAAGTAGCTTAAGGCACTATCAAAGGAAAGTGATTTTCTCTGAAAGGACAGCATTTAGAAAGTGAAGCAACACTCCATTCACTTCGCACAGTGAATTGAAGTGTTGGAACAGACTGCTTCTCTTTCAGAGAAACGCATGTGTGTTTTTTATGAATGCTTGAAAGTAGTTTAAGGCACTTTCAAAGGAAAGTGATTTTCTCTGAAACGACAGCATTTAGAAAGTGAGGCAACACTCCATTCACTTCGCACAGTGAATTGAAGTGTTGGAACCGACTGCTTCTCTTTCAGAGAAACGCATGTGAGTTTCTGGTGAATGCTTGTAAGGAGCTTAAGGCACTTTCAAAGGAAAGTGATTTTCTCTGAAAGGACAGCATTTAGAAAGTGAAGCAACACTCCATTCACTTCGTGCAGTGAATTGAAGTGTTGGAACAGAGTGCTTCTCTTTCATAGAAACGCCTTAGTGTTTCTTGTGAATGCTTGCAAGTTGCTTAAGGTACTTTCAAAGGAAAGTGATTTTCTCTGAAAGGACATAATTTAGAAAGTGAAGCAACACTCCATTCACTTCGCACAGTGAATTGAAGTGTTGGAACAGACTGCTTCTGTTTCAGAGAAACGCATGTGAGTCTGGTGAATGCTTGTAAGTAGCTTAAGGCACTTTCAAAGGAAAGTGATTTTCTCTGAAAGGACAGCATTTAGAAAGTGAAGCAACACTCCATTCACTTCGCACAGTGAATTGAAGTGTTGGAACAGACTGCTTCTCTTTCAGAGAAACGCATGTGAGTTTCTGGTGAATGCTTGTAAGTAGCTTAAGGCACTTTCAAAGGAAAGTGATTTTCTCTGAAAGGACAGCATTTAGAAAGTGAGGCAACACTCCATTCACTTCACACAGTGAATTGAAGTGCTGGAACAGACTGCTTCTCTTTCAGAGAAACGCATGTGAGTTTTTTATGAATGCTTGAAAGTAGTTTAAGGCACTTTCAAAGGAAAGTGATTTTCTCTGAAAGGACAGCATTTAGAAAGTGAAGCAACACTCCATTCACTTCGCACAGTGAATTGAAGTTTTGGAACCGACTGCTTCTCTTTCAGAGAAACGCATGTAAGTTTCTTCCTAATGCTTGCAAGTAGCTTAAGGCACTTTCAATGGAAAGTGATTTTCTCTGAAAGGACAGCATTTAGAAAGTGAAACAACACTCCATTCACTTCACACAGTGAATTGAAGTGTTGGAACAGACTGCTTCTCTTTCAGAGAAACGCATGTGAGTTTCTTCCTAATGCTTGCAAGTAGCTTAAGGCACTTTCAAAGGAAAGTGATTTTCTCTGAAAGGACATCATTTAGAAAGTGAAGCAACACTCCATTCACTTCGCACAGTGAATTGAAGTGTTGGAACAGACTGCTTCTCTTTCAGAGAAATGCATGTGAGTTTCTGTTGAATGCTTGTAAGTAGCTTAAGGCACTTTCAAAGGAAAGTGATTTTCTCTGAAAGGACAGCATTTAGAAAGTGAGGCAACACTCTATTCACTTCACACAGTGAATTAAAGTGCTGGAACAGACTGCTTCTGTTTCAGAGAAACGCATGTGAGTTTCTTCCTAATGCTTGCAAGTAGCTTAAGGCACTATCAAAGGAAAGTGATTTTCTCTGAAAGGACAGCATTTAGAAAGTGAAGCAACACTCCATTCACTTCGCACAGTGAATTGAAGTGTTGGAACAGACTGCTTCTCTTTCAGAGAAACGCATGTGAGTTTTTTATGAATGCTTGAAAGTAGTTTAAGGCACTTTCAAAGGAAAGTGATTTTCTCTGAAACGACAGCATTTAGAAAGTGAGGCAACACTCCATTCACTTCGCACAGTGAATTGAAGTGTTGGAACCGACTGCTTCTCTTTCAGAGAAACGCATGTGAGTTTCTGGTGAATGCTTGTAAGGAGCTTAAGGCACTTTCAAAGGAAAGTGATTTTCTCTGAAAGGACAGCATTTAGAAAGTGAAGCAACACTCCATTCACTTCGTGCAGTGAATTGAAGTGTTGGAACAGAGTGCTTCTCTTTCATAGAAACGCCTTAGTGTTTCTTGTGAATGCTTGCAAGTTGCTTAAGGTACTTTCAAAGGAAAGTGATTTTCTCTGAAAGGACATAATTTAGAAAGTGAAGCAACACTCCATTCACTTCGCACAGTGAATTGAAGTGTTGGAACAGACTGCTTCTCTTTCAGAGAAACGCATGTGAGTCTGGTGAATGCTTGTAAGTAGCTTAAGGCACTTTCAAAGGAAAGTGATTTTCTCTGAAAGGACAGCATTTAGAAAGTGAAGCAACACTCCATTCACTTCGCACAGTGAATTGAAGTGTTGGAACAGACTGCTTCTCTTTCAGAGAAACGCATGTGAATTTCTGTTGAATGCTTGTAAGTAGCTTAAGGCACTTTCAAAGGAAAGTGATTTTCTCTGAAAGGACAGCATTTAGAAAGTGAGGCAACACTCCATTCACTTCACACAGTGAATTGAAGTGCTGGAACAGACTGCTTCTCTTTCAGAGAAACGCATGTGAGTTTTTTATGAATGCTTGAAAGTAGTTTAAGGCACTTTCAAAGGAAAGTGATTTTCTCTGAAAGGACAGCATTTAGAAAGTGAGGCAACACTCCATTCACTTCGCACAGTGAATTGAAGTGTTGGAACAGACTGCTTCTCTTTCAGAGAAACGCATGTGAGTTTCTTCCTAATGCTTGCAAGTAGCTTAAGGCACTTTCAAGGGAAAGTGATTTTTTTTGAAAGGACAGCATTTAGAAAGTGAAGCAACACTCCATTCACTTCGCACAGTGAATTGAAGTGTTGGAACAGACTGCTTCTCTTTCAGAGAAACGCATGTGAGTTTTTTGTGAATGCTTGAAAGTAGTTTAAGGCACTTTCAAAGGAAAGTGATTTTCTCTGAAAGGACAGCATTTAGAAAGTGAAGCAACACTCCATTCACTTCGCACAGTGAATTGAAGTTTTGGAACAGACTGCTTCTCTTTCAGAGAAACGCATGTAAGTTTCTTCCTAATGCTTGCAAGTAGCTTAAGGCACTTTCAATGGAAAGTGATTTTCTCTGAAAGGACAGCATTTAGAAAGTGAAGCAACACTCCATTCACTTCGCACAGTGAATTGAAGTGTTGGAACAGACTGCTTCTCTTTCAGAGAAACGCATGTGAGTTTCTTCCTAATGCTTGCAAGTAGCTTAAGGCACTTTCAAAGGAAAGTGATTTTCTCTGAAAGGACATCATTTAGAAAGTGAAGCAACACTCCATTCACTTCGCACAGTGAATTGAAGTGTTGGAACAGACTGCTTCTCTTTCAGAGAAATGCATGTGAGTTTCTGTTGAATGCTTGTAAGTAGCTTAAGGCACTTTCAAAGGAAAGTGATTTTCTCTGAAAGGACAGCATTTAGAAAGTGAAGCAACACTCCAATCACTTCACACAGTGAATTGAAGTGTGGGAACAGACTGCTTCTCTTTCAGAGAAACGCATGTGAGTTTCTGTTAAATGCTTGTAAGTAGCTTAAGGCACTTTCAAAGGAAAGTGATTTTCTCTGAAAGGACAGCATTTAGAAAGTGAGGCAACACTCTATTCACTTCACACAGTGAATTGAAGTGTTGGAACAGACTGCTTCTCTTTCAGAGAAACGCATGTGAGTTTTTTCCTAATGCTTGCAAGTAGCTTAAGGCACTATCAAAGGAAAGTGATTTTCTCTGAAAGGACAGCATTTAGAAAGTGAAGCAACACTCCATTCACTTCGCACAGTGAATTGAAGTGTTGGAACAGACTGCTTCTCTTTCAGAGAAACGCATGTGAGTTTTTTATGAATGCTTGAAAGTAGTTTAAGGCACTTTCAAAGGAAAGTGATTTTCTCTGAAAGGACAGCATTTAGAAAGTGAAGCAACACTCCATTCACTTCGCACAGTGAATTGAAGTGTTGGAACAGACTGCTTCTCTTTCAGAGAAACGCATGTGACTTTTTTATGAATGCTTGAAAGTAGTTTAAGGCACTTTCAAAGGAAAGTGATTTTCTCTGAAACGACAGCATTTAGAAAGTGAGGCAACACTCCATTCACTACGCACAGTGAATTGAAGTGTTGGAAACGACTGCTTCTCTTTCAGAGAAACGCATGTGAGTTTCTGGTGAATGCTTGTAAGGAGCTTAAGGCACTTTCAAAGGAAAGTGATTTTCTCTGAAAGGACAGCATTTAGAAAGTGAAGCAACACTCCATTCACTTCGTGCAGTGAATTGAAGTGTTGGAACAGAGTGCTTCTCTTTCATAGAAACGCCTTAGTGCTTCTTGTGAATGCTTGCAAGTTGCTTAAGGTACTTTCAAAGGAAAGTGATTTTCTCTGAAAGGACATAATTTAGAAAGTGAAGCAACACTCCATTCACTTCGCACAGTGAATTGAAGTGTTGGAACAGACTGCTTCTCTTTCAGAGAAACGCATGTGAGTCTGGTGAATGCTTGTAAGTAGCTTAAGGCACTTTCAAAGGAAAGTGATTTTCTCTGAAAGGACAGCATTTAGAAAGTGAAGCAACACTCCATTCACTTCGCACAGTGAATTGAAGTGTTGGAACAGACTGCTTCTCTTTCAGAGAATCGCATGTGAGTTTCTGTTGAATGCTTGTAAGTAGCTTAAGGCACTTTCAAAGGAAAGTGATTTTCTCTGAAAGGACAGCATTTAGAAAGTGAGGCAACACTCCATTCACTTCACACAGTGAATTGAAGTGCTGGAACAGACTGCTTCTCTTTCAGAGAAACGCATGTGAGTTTTTTATGAATGCTTGAAAGTAGTTTAAGGCACTTTCAAAGGAAAGTGATTTTCTCTGAAAGGACAGCATTTAGAAAGTGAGGCAACACTCCATTCACTTCGCACAGTGAATTGAAGTGTTGGAACAGACTGCTTCTCTTTCAGAGAAACGCATGTGAGTTTCTTCCTAATGCTTGCAAGTAGCTTAAGGCACTTTCAAGGGAAAGTGATTTTCTTTGAAAGGACAGCATTTAGAAAGTGAAGCAACACTCCATCCACTTCGCACAGTGAATTGAAGTGTTGGAACAGACTGCTTCTCTTTCATAGAAACGCATGTGAGTTTCTTGTGAATTCTTGCAAGTTGCTTAAGGCACTTTCAAAGGAAAGTGATTTTCTCTGAAAGGACAGCATTTAGAAAGTGAAGCAACACTCCATTCACTTCGCACAGTGAATTGAAGTGTTGGAACAGACTGCTTCTCTTTCAGAGAAACGCATGTGAGTTTTTCGTGAATGCTTGAAAGTAGTTTAAGGCACTTTCAAAGGAAAGTGATTTTCTCTGAAAGGACAGCATTTAGAAAGTGAAGCAACACTCCATTCACTTCGCACAGTGAATTGAAGTTTTGGAACAGACTGCTTCTCTTTCAGAGAAACGCATGTAAGTTTCTTCGTAATGCTTGCAAGTAGCTTAAGGCACTTTCAATGGAAAGTGATTTTCTCTGAAAGGACAGCATTTAGAAAGTGAAGCAACACTCCATTCACTTCGCACAGTGAATTGAAGTGTTGGAACAGACTGCTTCTCTTTCAGAGAAACGCATGTGAGTTTCTTCCTAATGCTTGCAAGTAGCTTAAGGCACTTTCAAAGGAAAGTGATTTTCTCTGAAAGGACAGCATTTAGAAAGTGAGGCAACACTCCATTCACTTCGCACAGTGAATTGAAGTGTTGGAACAGACTGCTTCTCTTTCAGAGAAACGCATGTGAGTTTCTTCCTAATGCTTGCAAGTAGCTTAAGGCACTTTCAAGGGAAAGTGATTTTCTTTGAAAGGACAGCATTTAGAAAGTGAAGCAACACTCCATCCACTTCGCACAGTGAATTGAAGTGTTGGAACAGACTGCTTCTCTTTCATAGAAACGCATGTGAGTTTCTTGTGAATTCTTGCAAGTTGCTTAAGGCACTTTCAAAGGAAAGTGATTTTCTCTGAAAGGACAGCATTTAGAAAGTGAAGCAACACTCCATTCACTTCGCACAGTGAATTGAAGTGTTGGAACAGACTGCTTCTCTTTCAGAGAAACGCATGTGAGTTTTTCGTGAATGCTTGAAAGTAGTTTAAGGCACTTTCAAAGGAAAGTGATTTTCTCTGAAAGGACAGCATTTAGAAAGTGAAGCAACACTCCATTCACTTCGCACAGTGAATTGAAGTTTTGGAACAGACTGCTTCTCTTTCAGAGAAACGCATGTAAGTTTCTTCGTAATGCTTGCAAGTAGCTTAAGGCACTTTCAATGGAAAGTGATTTTCTCTGAAAGGACAGCATTTAGAAAGTGAAGCAACACTCCATTCACTTCGCACAGTGAATTGAAGTGTTGGAACAGACTGCTTCTCTTTCAGAGAAACGCATGTGAGTTTCTTCCTAATGCTTGCAAGTAGCTTAAGGCACTTTCAAAGGAAAGTGATTTTCTCTGAAAGGACATCATTTAGAAAGTGAAGCAACACTCCATTCACTTCGCACAGTGAATTGAAGTGTTGGAACAGACTGCTTCTCTTTCAGAGAAATGCATGTGAGTTTCTGTTGAATGCTTGTAAGTAGCTTAAGGCACTTTCAAAGGAAAGTGATTTTCTCTGAAAGGACAGCATTTAGAAAGTGAAGCAACACTCCAATCACTTCACACAGTGAATTCAAGTGTTGGAACGGACTGCTTCTCTTTCAGAGAAACGCATGTGAGTTTCTGTTAAATGCTTGTAAGTAGCTTAAGGCACTTTCAAAGGAAAGTGATTTTCTCTGAAAGGACAGCATTTAGAAAGTGAGGCAACACTCTATTCACTTCACACAGTGAATTGAAGTGTTGGAACAGAGTGCTTCTCTTTCAGAGAAACGCATGTGAGTTTTTTCCTAATGCTTGCAAGTAGCTTAAGGCACTATCAAAGGAAAGTGATTTTCTCTGAAAGGACAGCATTTAGAAAGTGAAGCAACACTCCATTCACTTCGCACAGTGAATTGAAGTGTTGGAACAGACTGCTTCTCTTTCAGAGAAACGCATGTGAGTTTTTTATGAATGCTTGAAAGTAGTTTAAGGCACTTTCAAAGGAAAGTGATTTTCTCTGAAAGGACAGCATTTAGAAAGTGAGGCAACACTCCATTCACTTCGCACAGTGAATTGAAGTGTTGGAACCGACTGCTTCTCTTTCAGAAAAACGCATCTGAGTTTCTGGTGAATGCTTGTAAGTAGCTTAAGGCACTTTCAAAGGAAAGTGATTTTCTCTGAAAGGACAGCATTTAGAAAGTGAAGCAACACTCCATTCACTTCGCACAGTGAATTGAAGTGTTGGAACAGACTGCTTCTCTTTCAGAGAAACGCATGTGAGTTTTTTATGAATGCTTGAAAGTAGTTTAAGGCACTTTCAAAGGAAAGTGATTTTCTCTGAAACGACAGCATTTAGAAAGTGAGGCAACACTCCATTCACTTCGCACAGTGAATTGAAGTGTTGGAACCGACTGCTTCTCTTTCAGAGAAACGCATGTGAGTTTCTGGTGAATGCTTGTAAGTAGCTTAAGGCACTTTCAAAGGAAAGTGATTTTCTCTGAAAGGACAGCATTTAGAAAGTGAACCAACACTCCCTTCACTTCGTGCAGTGAATTGAAGTGTTGGAACAGAGTGCTTCTCTTTCATAGAAACGCCTTAGTGTTTCTTGTGAATGCTTGCAAGTTGCTTAAGGTACTTTCAAAGGAAAGTGATTTTCTCTGAAAGGACATAATTTAGAAAGTGAAGCAACACTCCATTCACTTCGCACAGTGAATTGAAGTGTTGGAACAGACTGCTTCTCTTTCAGAGAAACGCATGTGAGTTTCTGGTGAATGCTTGTAAGTAGCTTAAGGCACTTTCAAAGGAAAGTGATTTTCTCTGAAAGGACAGCATTTAGAAAGTGAAGCAACACTCCATTCACTTCGCACAGTGAATTGAAGTGTTGGAACAGACTGCTTCTCTTTCAGAGAAACGCATGTGAGTTTCTGTTGAATGCTTGTAAGTAGCTTAAGGCACTTTCAAAGGAAAGTGATTTTCTCTGAAAGGACAGCATTTAGAAAGTGAGGCAACACTCCATTCACTTCACAAAGTGAATTGAAGTGCTGGAACAGACTGCTTCTCTTTCAGAGAAACGCATGTGAGTTTTTTATGAATGCTTGAAAGTAGTTTAAGGCACTTTCAAAGGAAAGTGATTTTCTCTGAAAGGACAGCATTTAGAAAGTGAGGCAACACTCCATTCACTTCGCACAGTGAATTGAAGTGTTGGAACAGACTGCTTCTCTTTCAGAGAAACGCATGTGAGTTTCTTCCTAAGGCTTGCAAGTAGCTTAAGGCACTTTCAAGGGAAAGTGATTTTCTTTGAAAGGACAGCATTTAGAAAGTGAAGCAACACTCCATCCACTTCGCACAGTGAATTGAAGTGTTGGAACAGACTGCTTCTCTTTCATAGAAACGCATGTGAGTTTCTTGTGAATTCTTGCAAGTTGCTTAAGGCACTTTCAAAGGATAGTGATTTTCTCTGAAAGGACAGCATTTAGAAAGTGAAGCAACACTCCATTCACTTCGCACAGTGAATTGAAGTGTTGGAACAGACTGCTTCTCTTTCAGAGAAACGCATGTGAGTTTTTTGTGAATGCTTGAAAGTAGTTTAAGGCACTTTCAAAGGAAAGTGATTTTCTCTGAAAGGACAGCATTTAGAAAGTGAAGCAACACTCCATTCACTTCGCACAGTGAATTGAAGTTTTGGAACAGACTGCTTCTCTTTCAGAGAAACGCATGTAAGTTTCTTCCTAATGCTTGCAAGTACCTTAAGGCACTTTCAATGGAAAGTGATTTTCTCTGAAAGGACAGCATTTAGAAAGTGAAGCAACACTCCATTCACTTCGCACAGTGAATTGAAGTGTTGGAACAGACTGCTTCTCTTTCAGAGAAACGCATGTGAGTTTCTTCCTAATGCTTGCAAGTAGCTTAAGGCACTTTCAAAGGAAAGTGATTTTCTCTGAAAGGACATCATTTAGAAAGTGAAGCAACACTCCATTCACTTCGCACAGTGAATTGAAGTGTTGGAACAGACTGCTTCTCTTTCAGAGAAATGCATGTGAGTTTCTGTTGAATGCTTGTAAGTAGCTTAAGGCACTTTCAAAGGAAAGTGATTTTCTCTGAAAGGACAGCATTTAGAAAGTGAGGCAACACTCTATTCACTTCACACAGTGAATTAAAGTGTTGGAACAGACTGCTTCTCTTTCAGAGAAACGCATGTGAGTTTCTTCCTAATGCTTGCAAGTAGCTTAAGGCACTATCAAAGGAAAGTGATTTTCTCTGAAAGGACAGCATTTAGAAAGTGAAGCAACACTCCATTCACTTCGCACAGTGAATTGAAGTGTTGGAACAGACTGCTTCTCTTTCAGAGAAACGCATGTGAGTTTTTTATGAATGCTTGAAAGTAGTTTAAGGCACTTTCAAAGGAAAGTGATTTTCTCTGAAACGACAGCATTTAGAAAGTGAGGCAACACTCCATTCACTTCGCACAGTGAATTGAAGTGTTGGAACCGACTGCTTCTCTTTCAGAGAAACGCATGTGAGTTTCTGGTGAATGCTTGTAAGTAGCTTAAGGCACTTTCAAAGGAAAGTGATTTTCTCTGAAAGGACAGCATTTAGAAAGTGAAGCAACACTCCATTCACTTCGTGCAGTGAATTGAAGTGTTGGAACAGAGTGCTTCTCTTTCATAGAAACGCCTTAGTGTTTCTTGTGAATGCTTGCAAGTTGCTTAAGGTACTTTCAAAGGAAAGTGATTTTCTCTGAAAGGACATAATTTAGAAAGTGAAGCAACACTCCATTCACTTCGCACAGTGAATTGAAGTATTGGAACAGACTGCTTCTCTTTCAGAGAAACGCATGTGAGTTTCTGGTGAATGCTTGTAAGTAGCTTAAGGCACTTTCAAAGGAAAGTGATTTTCTCTGAAAGGACAGCATTTAGAAAGTGAAGCAACACTCCATTCACTTCGCACAGTGAATTGAAGTGTTGGAACAGACTGCTTCTCTTTCAGAGAAACGCATGTGAGTTTCTGTTGAATGCTTGTAAGTAGCTTAAGGCACTTTCAAAGGAAAGTGATTTTTTCTGAAAGGACAGCATTTAGAAAGTGAGGCAACACTCCATTCACTTCACACAGTGAATTGAAGTGCTGGAACAGACTGCTTCTCTTTCAGAGAAACGCATGTGAGTTTTTTATGAATGCTTGAAAGTAGTTTAAGGCACTTTCAAAGGAAAGTGATTTTCTCTGAAAGGACAGCATTTAGAAAGTGAGGCAACACTCCATTCACTTCGCACAGTGAATTGAAGTGTTGGAACAGACTGCTTCTCTTTCAGAGAAACGCATGTGAGTTTCTTCCTAATGCTTGCAAGTAGCTTAAGGCACTTTCAAGGGAAAGTGATTTTCTTTGAAAGGACAGCATTTAGAAAGTGAAGCAACACTCCATCCACTTCGCACAGTGAATTGAAGTGTTGGAACAGACTGCTTCTCTTTCATAGAAACGCATGTGAGTTTCTTGTGAATTCTTGCAAGTTGCTTAAGGCACTTTCAAAGGAAAGTGATTTTCTCTGAAAGGACAGCATTTAGAAAGTGAAGCAACACTCCATTCACTTCGCACAGTGAATTGAAGTGTTGGAACAGACTGCTTCTCTTTCAGAGAAACGCATGTGAGTTTTTTGTGAATGCTTGAAAGTAGTTTAAGGCACTTTCAAAGGAAAGTGATTTTCTCTGAAAGGACAGCATTTAGAAAGTGAAGCAACACTCCATTCACTTCGCACAGTGAATTGAAGTTTTGGAACAGACTGCTTCTCTTTCAGAGAAACGCATGTAAGTTTCTTCCTAATGCTTGTAAGTAGCTTAAGGCACTTTCAAAGGAAAGTGATTTTCTCTGAAAGGACAGCATTTAGAAAGTGAAGCAACACTCCATTCACTTCGCACAGTGAATTGAAGTGTTGGAACAGACTGCTTCTCTTTCAGAGAAACGCATGTGAGTTTCTTCCTAATGCTTGCAAGTAGCTTAAGGCACTTTCAAAGGAAAGTGATTTTCTCTGAAAGGACATCATTTAGAAAGTGAAGCAACACTCCATTCACTTCGCACAGTGAATTGAAGTGTTGGAACAGACTGCTTCTCTTTCAGAGAAATGCATGTGAGTTTCTGTTGAATGCTTGTAAGTACCTTAAGGCACTTTCAAAGGAAAGTGATTTTCTCTGAAAGGACAGCATTTAGAAAGTGAAGCAACACTCCAATCACTTCACACAGTGAATTCAAGTGTTGGAACGGACTGCTTCTCTTTCAGAGAAACGCATGTGAGTTTCTGTTAAATGCTTGTAAGTAGCTTAAGGCACTTTCAAAGGAAAGTGATTTTCTCTGAAAGGACAGCATTTAGAAAGTGAGGCAACACTCTATTCACTTCACACAGTGAATTGAAGTGTTGGAACAGACTGCTTCTCTTTCAGAGAAACGCATGTGAGTTTTTTCCTAATGCTTGCAAGTAGCTTAAGGCACTATCAAAGGAAAGTGATTTTCTCTGAAAGGACAGCATTTAGAAAGTGAAGCAACACTCCATTCACTTCGCACAGTGAATTGAAGTGTTGGAACAGACTGCTTCTCTTTCAGAGAAACGCATGTGAGTTTTTTATGAATGCTTGAAAGTAGTTTAAGGCACTTTCAAAGGAAAGTGATTTTCTCTGAAAGGACAGCATTTAGAAAGTCAGGCAACACTCCATTCACTTCGCACAGTGAATTGAAGTGTTGGAACCGACTGCTTCTCTTTCAGAGAAACGCATGTGAGTTTCTGGTGAATGCTTGTAAGTAGCTTAAGGCACTTTCAAAGGAAAGTGATTTTCTCTGAAAGGACAGCATTTAGAAAGTGAAGCAACACTCCATTCACTTTGCACAGTGAATTGAAGTGTTGGAGCAGAGTGCTTCTCTTTCATAGAAACGCCTTAGTGTTTCTTGTGAATGCTTGCAAGTTGCTTAAGGCACTTTCAAAGGAAAGTGATTTTCTCTGAAAGGACAGCATTTAGAAAGTGAGGCAACACTCCATTCACTTCGCACAGTGAATTGAAGTGTTGGAACCGACTGCTTCTTTTTCAGAGAGACGCATGTGAGTTTCTGGTGAATGCTTGTAAGTAGCTTAAGGCACTTTCAAAGGAAAGTGATTTTCTCTGAAAGGACAGCATTTAGAAAGTGAAGCAACACTCCATTCACTTCGCACAGTGAATTGAAGTGTTGGAACAGACTGCTTCTCTTTCAGAGAAACGCATGTGAGTTTCTGTTGAATGCTTGTAAGTAGCTTAAGGCACTTTCAAAGGAAAGTGATTTTCTCTGAAAGGACAGCATTTAGAAAGTGAGGCAACACTCCATTCACTTCACACAGTGAATTGAAGTGTTGGAACAGACTGCTTCTCTTTCAGAGAAACGCATGTGAGTTTTTTATGAATGCTTGAAAGTAGTTAAGGCACTTTCAAAGGAAAGTGATTTTCTCTGAAAGGACAGCATTTAGAAAGTGAGGCAACACTCCATTCACTTCGCACAGTGAATTGAAGTGTTGGAACAGACTGCTTCTTTTTCAGAGAAACGCATGTGAGTTTCTGGTGAATGCTTGTAAGTACCTTAAGGCACTTTCAAAGGAAAGTGATTTTCTCTGAAAGGACAGCATTTAGAAAGTGAAGCAACACTCCATTCACTTCGCAGAGTGAATTGAAGTATTGGAACAGACTGCTTCTTTTTCAGAGAAACGCATGTGAGTTTCTGGTGAATGCTTGTAAGTAGCTTAAGGCACTTTCAAAGGAAAGTGATTTTCTCTGAAAGGACAGCATTTAGAATGTGAAGCAACACTCCATTCACTTCGCACAGTGAATTGAAGTGTTGGAACAGACTGCTTCTCTTTCATAGAAACGCCTTAGTGTTTCTTGTGAATGCTTGCAAGTTGCTTAAGGCACTTTCAAAGGAAAGTGATTTTCTCTGAAAGGACATAATTTAGAAAGTGAAGCAACACTCCATTCACTTCGCACAGTGAATTGAAGTGTTGGAACAGACTGCTTCTCTTTCAGAGAAACGCATGTGAGTTTCTGTTGAATGCTTGTAAGTAGCTTAAGGCACTTTCAAAGGAAAGTGATTTTCTCTGAAAGGACAGCATTTAGAAAGTGAAGCAACACTCCATTCACTTCGCACAGTGAATTGAAGTGTTGGAAGAGACTGCTTCTCTTTCAGAGAAACGCATGTGAGTTTCAGTTGTATGCTTGTAAGTAGCTTAAGGCACTTTCAAAGGAAAGTGATTTTCTCTGAAAGGACAGCATTTAGAAAGTGAGGCAACACTCCATTCACTTCACACAGTGACTTGAAGTGCTGGAACAGACTGCTTCTCTTTCAGAGAAACGCATGTGAGTTTTTTATGAATGCTTGAAAGTAGTTAAGGCACTTTCAAAGGAAAGTGATTTTCTCTGAAAGGACAGCATTTAGAAAGTGAGGCAACACTCCATTCACTTCGCACAGTGAATTGAAGTGTTGGAACAGACTGCTTCTTTTTCAGAGAGAAGCATGTGAGTTTCTGGTGAATGCTTGTAAGTACCTTAAGGCACTTTCAAAGGAAAGTGATTTTCTCTGAAAGGACAGCATTTAGAAAGTGAAGCAACACTCCATTCACTTCGCAGAGTGAATTGAAGTATTGGAACAGACTGCTTCTCTTTCAGAGAAACGCATGTGAGTTTCTGGTGAATGCTTGTAAGTAGCTTAAGGCACTTTCAAAGGAAAGTGATTTTCTCTGAAAGGACAGCATTTAGAAAGTGAAGCAACACTCCATTCACTTCGCACAGTGAATTGAAGTGTTGGAACAGACTGCTTCTCTTTCAGAGAAACGCATGTGAGTTTCTGTTGAATGCTTGTAAGTAGCTTAAGGCACTTTCAAAGGAAAGTGATTTTCTCTGAAAGGACAGCATTTAGAAAGTGAGGCAACACTCCATTCACTTCGCACATTGAATTGAAGTGTTGGAACCGACTGCTTCTCTTTCAGAGAAACGCATGTGAGTTTCTGGTGAATGCTTGTAAGTACCTTAAGGCACTTTCAAAGGAAAGTGATTTTCTCTGAAAGGACAGCATTTAGAAAGTGAAGCAACACTCCATTCACTTCGTGCAGTGAATTGAAGTTTGGAGCAGAGTGCTTCTCTTTCATAGAAACGCCTTAGTGTTTCTTGTGAATGCTTGCAAGTTGCTTAAGGCACTTTCAAAGGAAAGTGATTTTCTCTGAAAGGACAGCATTTAGAAAGTGAGGCAACACTCCATTCACTTCGCACAGTGAATTGAAGTGTTGGAACCGACTGCTTCTTTTTCAGAGAGACGCATGTGAGTTTCTGGTGAATGCTTGTAAGTAGCTTAAGGCACTTTCAAAGGAAAGTGATTTTCTCTGAAAGGACAGCATTTAGAAAGTGAAGCAACACTCCATTCACTTCGCACAGTGAATTGAAGTGTTGGAACAGACTGCTTCTCTTTCAGAGAAACGCATGTGAGTTTCTGTTGAATGCTTGTAAGTAGCTTAAGGCACTTTCAAAGGAAAGTGATTTTCTCTGAAAGGACAGCATTTAGAAAGTGAGGCAACACTCCATTCACTTCACACAGTGAATTGAAGTGTTGGAACAGACTGCTTCTCTTTCAGAGAAACGCATGTGAGTTTTTTATGAATGCTTGAAAGTAGTTAAGGCACTTTCAAAGGAAAGTGATTTTCTCTGAAAGGACAGCATTTAGAAAGTGAGGCAACACTCCATTCACTTCGCACAGTGAATTGAAGTGTTGGAACAGACTGCTTCTTTTTCAGAGAAACGCATGTGAGTTTCTGGTGAATGCTTGTAAGTACCTTAAGGCACTTTCAAAGGAAAGTGATTTTCTCTGAAAGGACAGCATTTAGAAAGTGAAGCAACACTCCATTCACTTCGCAGAGTGAATTGAAGTATTGGAACAGACTGCTTCTTTTTCAGAGAAACGCATGTGAGTTTCTGGTGAATGCTTGTAAGTAGCTTAAGGCACTTTCAAAGGAAAGTGATTTTCTCTGAAAGGACAGCATTTAGAATGTGAAGCAACACTCCATTCACTTCTCACAGTGAATTGAAGTGTTGGAACAGACTGCTTTTCTTTCAGAGAAACGCATGTGAGTTTCTGTTGAATGCTTGTACGTAGCTTAAGGCACTTTCAAAGGAAAGTGATTTTCTCTGAAAGGACAGCATTTAGAAAGTGAGGCAACACTCCATTCACTTCGCACAGTGAATTGAAGTGTTGGAACCGACTGCTTCTCTTTCAGAGAAACGCATGTGAGTTTCTGGTGAATGCTTGTAAGTACCTTAAGGCACTTTCAAAGGAAAGTGATTTTCTCTGAAAGGACAGCATTTAGAAAGTGAAGCAACACTCCATTCACTTCGTGCAGTGAATTGAAGTGTTGGAGCAAAGTGCTTCTCTTTCATAGAAACGCCTTAGTGTTTCTTGTGAATGCTTGCAAGTTGCTTAAGGCACTTTCAAAGGAAAGTGATTTTCTCTGAAAGGACATAATTTAGAAAGTAAAGCAACACTCCATTCACTTCACACAGTGAATTGAAGTGTTGGAACAGACTGCTTCTCTTTCAGAGAAACGCATGTGAGTTTCTGGTGAATGCTTGTAAGTAGCTTAAGGCACTTTCAAAGGAAAGTGATTTTCTCTGAAAGGACAGCATTTAGAAAGTGAAGCAACACTCCATTCACTTCGCACAGTGAATTGAAGTGTTGGAACAGACTGCTTCTCTTTCAGAGAAACGCATGTGAGTTTCTGTTGAATGCTTGTAAGTAGCTTAAGGCACTTTCAAAGGAAAGTGATTTTCTCTGAAAGGACAGCATTTAGAAAGTGAGGCAACACTCCATTCACTTCACACAGTGAATTGAAGTGCTGGAACAGACTGCTTCTCTTTCAGAGAAACGCATGTGAGTTTTTTATGAATGCTTGAAAGTAGTTTAAGGCACTTTCAAAGGAAAGTGATTTTCTCTGAAAGGACAGCATTTAGAAAGTGAGGCAACACTCCATTCACTTCGCACAGTGAATTGAAGTGTTGGAACAGACTGCTTCTCTTTCAGAGAAACGCATGTGAGTTTCTTCCTAATGCTTGCAAGTAGCTTAAGGCACTTTCAAGGGAAAGTGATTTTCTCTGAAAGGACAGCATTTAGAAAGTGAAGCAACACTCCATCCACTTCGCACAGTGAATTGAAGTGTTGGAACAGACTGCTTCTCTTTCAGAGAAACGCATGTGAGTTTCTTGTGAATTCTTGCAAGTTGCTTAAGGCACTTTCAAAGGAAAGTGATTTTCTCTGAAAGGACAGCATTTAGAAAGTGAAGCAATACTCCATTCACTTCGCACAGTGAATTGAAGTGTTGGAACAGACTGCTTCTCTTTCAGAGAAACGCATGTGAGTTTCTGGTGAATGCTTGTAAGTAGCTTAAGGCACTTTCAAAGGAAAGTGATTTTCTCTGAAAGGACAGCATTTAGAATGTGAAGCAACACTCCATTCACTTCGCACAGTGAATTGAAGTGTTGGAACAGACTGCTTCTCTTTCATAGAAACGCCTTAGTGTTTCTTGTGAATGCTTGCAAGTTGCTTAAGGCACTTTCAAAGGAAAGTGATTTTCTCTGAAAGGACATAATTTAGAAAGTGAAGCAACACTCCATTCACTTCGCACAGTGAATTGAAGTGTTGGAACAGACTGCTTCTCTTTCAGAGAAACGCATGTGAGTTTCTGTTGAATGCTTGTAAGTAGCTTAAGGCACTTTCAAAGGAAAGTGATTTTCTCTGAAAGGACAGCATTTAGAAAGTGAAGCAACACTCCATTCACTTCGCACAGTGAATTGAAGTGTTGGAACAGACTGCTTCTCTTTCAGAGAAACGCATGTGAGTTTCAGTTGAATGCTTGTAAGTAGCTTAAGGCACTTTCAAAGGAAAGTGATTTTCTCTGAAAGGACAGCATTTAGAAAGTGAGGCAACACTCCATTCACTTCACACAGTGACTTGAAGTGCTGGAACAGACTGCTTCTCTTTCAGAGAAACGCATGTGAGTTTTTTATGAATGCTTGAAAGTAGTTAAGGCACTTTCAAAGGAAAGTGATTTTCTCTGAAAGGACAGCATTTAGAAAGTGAGGCAACACTCCATTCACTTCGCACAGTGAATTGAAGTGTTGGAACAGACTGCTTCTTTTTCAGAGAGAAGCATGTGAGTTTCTGGTGAATGCTTGTAAGTACCTTAAGGCACTTTCAAAGGAAAGTGATTTTCTCTGAAAGGACAGCATTTAGAAAGTGAAGCAACACTCCATTCACTTCGCAGAGTGAATTGAAGTATTGGAACAGACTGCTTCTCTTTCAGAGAAACGCATGTGAGTTTCTGGTGAATGCTTGTAAGTAGCTTAAGGCACTTTCAAAGGAAAGTGATTTTCTCTGAAAGGACAGCATTTAGAAAGTGAAGCAACACTCCATTCACTTCGCACAGTGAATTGAAGTGTTGGAACAGACTGCTTCTCTTTCAGAGAAACGCATGTGAGTTTCTGTTGAATGCTTGTAAGTAGCTTAAGGCACTTTCAAAGGAAAGTGATTTTCTCTGAAAGGACAGCATTTAGAAAGTGAGGCAACACTCCATTCACTTCGCACATTGAATTGAAGTGTTGGAACCGACTGCTTCTCTTTCAGAGAAACGCATGTGAGTTTCTGGTGAATGCTTGTAAGTACCTTAAGGCACTTTCAAAGGAAAGTGATTTTCTCTGAAAGGACAGCATTTAGAAAGTGAAGCAACACTCCATTCACTTCGTGCAGTGAATTGAAGTTTGGAGCAGAGTGCTTCTCTTTCATAGAAACGCCTTAGTGTTTCTTGTGAATGCTTGCAAGTTGCTTAAGGCACTTTCAAAGGAAAGTGATTTTCTCTGAAAGGACAGCATTTAGAAAGTGAGGCAACACTCCATTCACTTCGCACAGTGAATTGAAGTGTTGGAACCGACTGCTTCTTTTTCAGAGAGACGCATGTGAGTTTCTGGTGAATGCTTGTAAGTAGCTTAAGGCACTTTCAAAGGAAAGTGATTTTCTCTGAAAGGACAGCATTTAGAAAGTGAAGCAACACTCCATTCACTTCGCACAGTGAATTGAAGTGTTGGAACAGACTGCTTCTCTTTCAGAGAAACGCATGTGAGTTTCTGTTGAATGCTTGTAAGTAGCTTAAGGCACTTTCAAAGGAAAGTGATTTTCTCTGAAAGGACAGCATTTAGAAAGTGAGCCAACACTCCATTCACTTCACACAGTGAATTGAAGTGTTGGAACAGACTGCTTCTCTTTCAGAGAAACGCATGTGAGTTTTTTATGAATGCTTGAAAGTAGTTAAGGCACTTTCAAAGGAAAGTGATTTTCTCTGAAAGGACAGCATTTAGAAAGTGAGGCAACACTCCATTCACTTCGCACAGTGAATTGAAGTGTTGGAACAGACTGCTTCTTTTTCAGAGAAACGCATGTGAGTTTCTGGTGAATGCTTGTAAGTACCTTAAGGCACTTTCAAAGGAAAGTGATTTTCTCTGAAAGGACAGCATTTAGAAAGTGAAGCAACACTCCATTCACTTCGCAGAGTGAATTGAAGTATTGGAACAGACTGCTTCTTTTTCAGAGAAACGCATGTGAGTTTCTGGTGAATGCTTGTAAGTAGCTTAAGGCACTTTCAAAGGAAAGTGATTTTCTCTGAAAGGACAGCATTTAGAATGTGAGGCAACACTCCATTCACTTCGCACAGTGAATTGAAGTGTTGGAACAGACTGCTTTTCTTTCAGAGAAACGCTTGTGAGTTTCTGTTGAATGCTTGTACGTAGCTTAAGGCACTTTCAAAGGAAAGTGATTTTCTCTGAAAGGACAGCATTTAGAAAGTGAGGCAACACTCCATTCACTTCGCACAGTGAATTGAAGTGTTGGAACCGACTGCTTCTCTTTCAGAGAAACGCATGTGAGTTTCTGGTGAATGCTTGTAAGTACCTTAAGGCACTTTCAAAGGAAAGTGATTTTCTCTGAAAGGACAGCATTTAGAAAGTGAAGCAACACTCCATTCACTTCGTGCAGTGAATTGAAGTGTTGGAGCAAAGTGCTTCTCTTTCATAGAAACGCCTTAGTGTTTCTTGTGAATGCTTGCAAGTTGCTTAAGGCACTTTCAAAGGAAAGTGATTTTCTCTGAAAGGACATAATTTAGAAAGTAAAGCAACACTCCATTCACTTCACACAGTGAATTGAAGTGTTGGAACAGACTGCTTCTCTTTCAGAGAAACGCATGTGAGTTTCTGTTGAATGCTTGTAAGTAGCCTAAGGCACTTTCAAAGGAAAGTGATTTTCTCTGAAAGGACAGCATTTAGAAAGTGAAGCAACACTCCATTCACTTCGCACAGTGAATTGAAGTGTTGGAACAGACTGCTTCTCTTTCAGAGAAACGCATGTGAGTTTCTGTTGAATGCTTGTAAGTAGCTTAAGGCACTTTCAAAGGAAAGTGATTTTCTCTGAAAGGACAGCATTTAGAAAGTGAGGCAACACTCCATTCACTTCACACAGTGAATTGAAGTGCTGGAACAGACTGCTTCTCTTTCAGAGAAACGCATGTGAGTATTTTATGAATGCTTGAAAGTAGTTAAGGCACTTTCAAAGGAAAGTGATTTTCTCTGAAAGGACAGCATTTAGAAAGTGAGGCAACACTCCATTCACTTCGCACAGTGAATTGAAGTGTTGGAACTGACTGCTTCTTTTTCAGAGAGACGCATGTGAGTTTCTGGTGAATGCTTGTAAGTAGCTTAAGGCACTTTCAAAGGAAAGTGATTTTCTCTGAAAGGACAGCATTTAGAAAGTGAGGCAACACTCCTTTCACTTCACACAGTGAATTGAAGTGCTGGAACAGACTGCTTCCCTTTCAGAGAAACGCATGTGAGTTTTTTATGAATGCTTGAAAGTAGTTAAGGCACTTTCAAAGGAAAGTGATTTTCTCTGAAAGGACAGCATTTAGAAAGTGAGGCAACACTCCATTCACTTCGCACAGTGAATTGAAGTGTTGGAACGGACTGCTTCTCTTTCAGAGAAACGCATGTGAGTTTCTTCCTAATGCTTGCAAGTAGCTTAAGGCACTTTCAAAGGAAAGTGATTTTCTCTGAAAGAAAAGCATTTAGAAAGTGAAGCAACACTCCACTGCGCACAGTGAATTGAAGTGTTGGAACAGACTGCTTCTCTTTCAGAGAAACGCATGTGAGTTTCTGTTAAATGCTTGTAAGTAGCTTAAGGCACTTTCAAAGGAAAGTGATTTTCTCTGAAAGGACAGCATTTAGAAAGTGAGGCAACACTCTATTCACTTCACACAGTGAATTGAAGTGTTGGAACAGACTGCTTCTGTTTCAGAGAAACGCATGTGAGTTTCTTCCTAATGCTTGCAAGTAGCTTAAGGCACTATCAAAGGAACGTGATTTTCTCTGAAAGGACAGCATTTAGAAAGTGAAGCAACACTCCATTCACTTCGCACAGTGAATTGAAGTGTTGGAACAGACTGCTTCTCTTTCAGAGAAACGAATGTGAGTTTTTTATGAATGCTTGAAAGTAGTTTAAGGCACTTTCAAAGGAAAGTGATTTTCTCTGAAACGACAGCATTTAGAAAGTGAGGCAACACTCCATTCACTTCGCACAGTGAATTGAAGTGTTGGAACCGACTGCTTCTCTTTCAGAGAAACGCATATGAGTTTCTGGTGAATGCTTGTAAGTAGCTTAAGGCACTTTCAAAGGAAAGTGATTTTCTCTGAAAGGACAGCATTTAGAACGTGAAGCAACACTCCATTCACTTCGTGCAGTGAATTGAAGTGTTGGAACAGAGTGCTTCTCTTTCATAGAAACGCCTTAGTGTTTCTTGTGAATGCTTGCAAGTTGCTTAAGGTACTTTCAAAGGAAAGTGATTTTCTCTGAAAGGACATAATTTAGAAAGTGAAGCAACACTCCATTCACTTCGCACAGTGAATTGAAGTGTTGGAACAGACTGCTTCTCTTTCAGAGAAACGCATGTGAGTTTCTGGTCAATGCTTGTAAGTAGCTTAAGGCACTTTCAAAGGAAAGTGATTTTCTCTGAAAGGACAGCATTTAGAAAGTGAAGCAACACTCCATTCACTTCGCACAGTGAATTGAAGTGTTGGAACAGACTGCTTCTCTTTCAGAGAAACGCATGTGAGTTTCTGTTGAATGCTTGTAAGTAGCTTAAGGCACTTTCAAAGGAAAGTGATTTTCTCTGAAAGGACAGCATTTAGAAAGTGAGGCAACACTCCATTCACTTCACACAGTGAATTGAAGTGCTGGAACAGACTGCTTCTCTTTCAGAGAAACGCATGTGAGTTTTTTATGAATGCTTGAAAGTAGTTTAAGGCACTTTCAAAGGAAAGTGATTTTCTCTGAAAGGACAGCATTTAGAAAGTGAGGCAACACTCCATTCACTTCGCACAGTGAATTGAAGTGTTGGAACAGACTGCTTTTCTTTCAGAGAAACGCATGTGAGTTTCTTCCTAATGCTTGCAAGTAGCTTAAGGCACTTTCAAGGGAAAGTGATTTTCTCTGAAAGGACAGCATTTAGAAAGTGAAGCAACACTCCATCCACTTCGCACAGTGAATTGAAGTGTTGGAACAGACTGCTTCTCTTTCATAGAAACGCATGTGAGTTTCTTGTGAATTTTGCAAGTTGCTTAAGGCACTTTCAAAGGAAAGTGATTTTCTCTGAAAGGACAGCATTAAGAAAGTGAAGCAACACTCCATTCACTTCGCACAGTGAATTGAAGTGTTGGAACAGACTGCTTCTCTTTCAGAGAAACGCATGTGAGTTTTTTGTGAATGCTTGAAAGTAGTTTAAGGCACTTTCAAAGGAAAGTGATTTTCTCTGAAAGGACAGCATTTAGAAAGTGAAGCAACACTCCATTCACTTCGCACAGTGAATTGAAGTTTTGGAACCGACTGCTTCTCTTTCAGAGAAACGCATGTAAGTTTCTTCCTATGCTTGCAAGTAGCTTAAGGCACTTTCAATGGAAAGTGATTTTCTCTGAAAGGACAGCATTTAGAAAGTGAAGCAACACTCCATTCACTTCGCACAGTGAATTGAAGTGTTGGAACAGACTGCTTCTCTTTCAGAGAAATGCATGTGAGTTTCTGTTGAATGCTTGTAAGTAGCTTAAGGCACTTTCAAAAGAAAGTGATTTTCTCTGAAAGGACAGCATTTAGAAAGTGAAGCAACACTCCATTCACTTCGCACAGTGAATTGAAGTGTTGGAACAGACTGCTTCTCTTTCAGAAAAACGCATGTGAGTTTCTTCCTAATGCTTGCAAGTAGCTTAAGGCACTTTCAAAGGAAAGTGATTTTCTCTGAAAGGACAGCATTTAGAAAGTGAAGCAACACACCATTCACTTCGCACTGTGAATTGAAGTGTTGTAACAGACTGCTTCTCTTTCAGAGAAACGCATGTGAGTTTCTGTTAAATGCTTGTAAGTAGCTTAAGGCACTTTCAAAGGAAAGTGATTTTCTCTGAAATTACAGCATTTAGAAAGTGAGGCAACACTCTATTCACTTCACACAGTGAATTGAAGTGTTGGAACAGACTGCTTCTTTTTCAGAGAAACGCATGTGAGTTTCTGGTGAATGCTTGTAAGTAGCTTAAGGCACTTTCAAAGGAAAGTGATTTTCTCTGAAAGGACAGCATTTAGAAAGTGAGGCAACACTCCATTCACTTCACACAGTGAATTGAAGTGCTGGAACAGACTGCTTCTCTTTCAGAGAAACGCATGTGAGTTTTTTATGAATGCTTGAAAGTAGTTTAAGGCACTTTCAAAGGAAAGTGATTTTCTCTGAAAGGACAGCATTTAGAAAGTGAGGCAACACTCCATTCACTTCGCACAGTGAATTGAAGTGTTGGAACAGACTGCTTCTCTTTCAGAGAAACGCATGTGAGTTTCTTCCTAATGCTTGCAAGTAGCTTAAGGCACTTTCAAGGGAAAGTGATTTTCTTTGAAAGGACAGCATTTAGAAAGTGTAGCAACACTCCATCCACTTCGCACAGTGAATTGAAGTGTTGGAACAGACTGCTTCTCTTTCATAGAAACGCATGTGAGTTTCTTGTGAATTCTTGCAAGTTGCTTAAGGCACTTTCAAAGGAAAGTGATTTTCTCTGAAAGGACAGCATTTAGAAAGTGAAGCAACACTCCATTCACTTCGCACAGTGAATTGAAGTGTTGGAACAGACTGCTTCTCTTTCAGAGAAACGCTTGTGACTTTTTGTGAATGCTTGACAGTAGTTTAAGGCACTTTCAAAGGAAATAGATTTTCTCTGAAAGGACAGCATTTAGAAAGTGAAGCAACACTCCATTCACTTCGCACAGTGAATTGAAGTTTTGGAACAGACTGCTTCTCTTTCAGAGAAACGCATGTAAGTTTCTTCCTAATGCTTGCAAGTAGCTTAAGGCACTTTCAATGGAAAGTGATTTTCTCTGAAAGGACAGCATTTAGAAAGTGAAGCAACACTCCATTCACTTCGCACAGTGAATTGAAGTGTTGGAACAGACTGCTTCTCTTTCAGAGAAACGCATGTGAGTTTCTTCCTAATGCTTGCAAGTAGCTTAAGGCACTTTCAAAGGAAAGTGATTTTCTCTGAAAGGACATCATTTAGAAAGTGAAGCAACACTCCATTCACTTCGCACAGTGAATTGAAGTGTTGGAACAGACTGCTTCTCTTTCAGAGAAATGCATGTGAGTTTCTGTTGAATGCTTGTAAGTAGCTTAAGGCACTTTCAAAGGAAAGTGATTTTCTCTGAAAGGACAGCATTTAGAAAGTGAAGCAACACTCCAATCACTTCGCACAGTGAATTGAAGTGTTGGAACGGACTGCTTCTCTTTCAGAGAAACGCATGTGAGTTTCTGTTAAATGCTTGTAAGTAGCTTAACGCACTTTCAAAGGAAAGTGATTTTCTCTGAAAGGACAGCATTTAGAAAGTGAGGCAACACTCTATTCACTTCACACAGTGAATTGAAGTGTTGGAACAGACTGCTTCTCTTTCAGAGAAACGCATGTGAGTTTTTTCCTAATGCTTGCAAGTAGCTTAAGGCACTATCAAAGGAAAGTTATTTTCTCTGAAAGGACAGCATTTAGAAAGTGAAGCAACACTCCATTCACTTCGCACAGTGAATTGAAGTGTTGGAACAGACTGCTTCTCTTTCAGAGAAACGCATGTGAGTTTTTTATGAATGCTTGAAAGTAGTTTAAGGCACTTTCAAAGGAAAGTGATTTTCTCTGAATGGACAGCATTTAGAAAGTGAGGCAACACTCCATTCACTTCGCACAGTGAATTGAAGTGTTGGAACCGACTGCTTCTCTTTCAGAGAAACGCATGTGAGTTTCTGGTGAATGCTTGTAAGTAGCTTAAGGCACTTTCAAAGGAAAGTGATTTTCTCTGAAAGGACAGCATTTAGAAAGTGAAGCAACACTCCATTCACTTCGTGCAGTGAATTGAAGTGTTGGAGCAGAGTGCTTCTCTTTCATAGAAAAGCCTTTGTGTTTCTTGTGAATGCTTCCAAGTTGCTTAAGGCACTTTCAAAGGAAAGTGATTTTCTCTGAAAGGACATAATTTAGAAAGTGAAGCAACACTCCATTCACTTCGCACAGTGAATTGAAGTGTTGGAACAGACTGCTTCTCTTTCAGAGAAACGCATGTGAGTTTCTGTTGAATGCTTGTAAGTAGCTTAAGGCACTTTCAAAGGAAAGTGATTTTCTCTGAAAGGACAGCATTTAGAAAGTGAAGCAACACTCCATTAACTTCGCACAGTGAATTGAAGTGTTGGAACAGACTGCTTCTCTTTCAGAGAAACGCATGTGAGTTTCTGTTGAATGCTTGTAAGTAGCTTAAGGCACTTTCAAAGGAAAGTGATTTTCTCTGAAAGGACAGCATTTAGAAAGTGAGGCAACACTCCATTCACTTCACACAGTGAATTGAAGTGCTGGAACAGACTGTTTCTCTTTCAGAGAAGCGCATGTGCGTTTTTTATGAATGCTTGAAAGTAGTTAAGGCACTTTCAAAGGAAAGTGATTTTCTCTGAAAGGACAGCATTTAGAAAGTGAGGCAACACTCCATTCACTTCGCACAGTGAATTGAAGTGTTGGAATAGACTGCTTCTTTTTCAGAGAGACGCATGTGAGTTTCTGGTGAATGCTTGTAAGTACCTTAAGGCACTTTCAAAGGAAAGTGATTTTCTCTGAAAGGACAGCATTTAGAAAGTGAAGCAACACTCCATTCACTTCGCAGAGTGAATTGAAGTATTGGAACAGACTGCTTCTTTTTCAGAGAAACGCATGTGAGTTTCTGGTGAATGCTTGTAAGTAGCTTAAGGCACTTTCAAAGGAAAGTGATTTTCTCTGAAAGGACAGCATTTAGAAAGTGAAGCAACACTCCATTCACTTCGCACAGTGAATTGAAGTGTTGGAACAGACTGCTTCTCTTTCAGAGAAACGCGTGTGAGTTTCTGTTGAATGCTTGTAAGTAGCTTAAGGCACTTTCAAAGGAAAGTGATTTTCTCTGAAAGGACAGCATTTAGAAAGTGAGGCAACACTCCATTCACTTCGCACAGTGAATTGAAGTGTTGGAACGGACTGCTTCTCTTTCAGAGAAACGCATGTGAGTTTCTGGTGAATGCTTGTAAGTACCTTAAGGCACTTTCAAAGGAAAGTGATTTTCTCTGAAAGGACAGCATTTAGAAAGTGAGGCAACACTCCATTCACTTCGCACAGTGAATTGAAGTGTTGGAACCGACTGCTTCTTTTTCAGAGACGCATGTGAGTTTCTGGTGAATGCTTGTAAGTAGTTTAAGGCACTTTCAAAGGAAAGTGATTTTCTCTGAAAGGACAGCATTTAGAAAGTGAAGCAACACTCCATTCACTTCGCACAGTGAATTGAAGTGTTGGAACCGACTGCTTCTTTTTCAGAGAGACGCATGTGAGTTTCTGGAGAATGCTTGTAAGTAGCTTAAGGCACTTTCAAAGGAAAGTGATTTTCTCTGAAAGGACAGCATTTAGAAAGTGAGGCAACACTCCATTCACTTCACACAGTGAATTGAAGTGCTGGAACAGACTGCTTCTCTTTCAGAGAAACGCATGTGAGTTTTTTATGAATGCTTGAAAGTAGTTAAGGCACTTTCAAAGGAAAGTGATTTTCTCTGAAAGGACAGCATTTAGAAAGTGAGGCAACACTCCATTCACTTCGCACAGTGAATTGAAGTGTTGGAACAGACTGCTTCTTTTTCAGAGAGACGCATGTGAGTTTCTGGTGAATGCTTGTAAGTAGCTTAAGGCACTTTCAAAGGAAAGTGATTTTCTCTGAAAAGACAGCATTTAGAAAGTGAGGCAACACTCCATTCACTTCACACAGTGAACTGAAGTGCTGGAACGGACTGCTTCTCTTTCAGAGAAACGCATGTGAGTTTTTTATGAATGCTTGAAAGTAGTTAAGGCACTTTCAAAGGAAAGTGATTTTCTCTGAAAGGACAGCATTTAGAAAGTGAGGCAACACTCCATTCACTTCGCACAGTGAATTGAAGTGTTGGAACAGACTGCTTCTTTTTCAGAGAGACGCATGTGAGTTTCTGGTGAATGCTTGTAAGTACCTTAAGGCACTTTCAAAGGAAATTGATTTTATCTGAAAGGACAGCATTTAGAAAGTGAAGCAACACTCCATTCACTTCGCAGAGTGAATTGAAGTATTGGAACAGACTGCTTCTTTTTCAGAGAAACGCATGTGAGTTTCTGGTGAATGCTTGTAAGTAGCTTAAGGCACTTTCAAAGGAAAGTGATTTTCTCTGAAAGGACAGCATTTAGAAAGTGAAGCAACACTCCATTCACTTCGCACAGTGAATTGAAGTGTTGGAACAGACTGCTTCTCTTTCAGAGAAACGCATGTGAGTTTCTGTTGAATGCTTGTAAGTAGCTTAAGGCACTTTCAAAGGAAAGTGATTTTCTCTGAAAGGACAGCATTTAGAAAGTGAGGCAACACTCCATTCACTTCACACAGTGAATTGAAGTGCTGGAACAGACTGCTTCTCTTTCAGAGAAACGCATGTGAGTTTTTTATGAATGCTTGAAAGTAGTTTAAGGCACTTTCAAAGGAAAGTGATTTTCTCTGAAAGGACAGCATTTAGAAAGTGAGGAAACACTCCATTCACTTCGCACAGTGAATTGAAGTGTTGGAACAGACTGCTTCTCTTTCAGAGAAACGCATGTGAGTTTCTGGTGAATGCTTGTAAGTACCTTAAGGCACTTTCAAAGGAAAGTGATTTTCTCTGAAAGGACAGCATTTAGAAAGTGAGGCAACACTCCATTCACTTCACACAGTGAATTGAAGTGCAGGAACAGACTGCTTCTCTTTCAGAGAAACGCATGTGAGTTTTTTATGAATGCTTGAAAGTAGTTAAGGCACTTTCAAAGGAAAGTGATTTTCTCTGAAAGGACAGCATTTAGAAAGTGAGGCAACACTCCATTCACTTCGCACAGTGAATTGAAGTGTTGGAACAGACTGCTTCTTTTTCAGAGAGACGCATGTGAGTTTCTGGTGAATGCTTGTAAGTAGCTTAAGGCACTTTCAAAGGAAAGTGATTTTCTCTGAAAGGACAGCATTTAGAAAGTGAGGCAACACTCCATTCACTTCGCAGAGTGAATTGAAGTATTGGAATAGACTGCTTCTTTTT